>NC_133324.1:707444289-707741789 GCF_042186555.1 Aquarana catesbeiana | reverse complement strand
TTTTAACGAGCCCCCCCGAAGCGGAAGAATCCTATGGCTGCTACTTAGCCAGCAGGCTTCTTCAGATGGATTGGGAGCAGCGCCTCATTTGTGAGCGCCTATTTGGGGAAACAATCCATAAGGGGCTGCAGGGCACGCTAACACAAAACACCCAACTACATGAGGCAGCCCCCCCTCCTCCTCCTCCTCCTCCTCCTCCTCCTCCTCCTCCTCCTCCTGCCACAACTGAAACACCAGAGCCACAGCCTCAAAAGAAGGCTACAGGGAAGGCTGCAGGGCAGCGTGGAGGAAAGGCTGCAGGGAAGAGAAGAAAATGATGACCTGGGTTCAGTCTGGTCTGACAGAAGACGCAGGCTGTTGTAGGACCACAGTCTGGGGACATCTAGATCATCTGCTGGTGCTGTTGATCTCTGGGATTCTTGGACCAGATTGTGCTCCCTCTTATATGGACTCCTCAAGATCCCAATTTTCTGGTACACCGACTTTTTCCAGCGTTGACTTCCTCTTTATTTTATTTTGACCATGAATAAATGGATATTTTTTGAGTTTAGCAAAAGACTTTATGTGTTTTCTTTGAAATCATTGATTTTACACACAATGTTAAATTAACAAGGGACAACAATCTCATTGAGTTTGAAAAAAAACACACCAAAAATACATTACTAATGTTAATAATGTTCAAGTGGTAAGTCTTGAAAATCCAAAAAATTACGTAACCAAAAACGGTGCTTTGGGTTAACTTTATCTAAAAACTAAAAAATAAACACTATAAAAAAAAAAAAAAATAATAATGGGTTCTTTGTGTTAACTTTACAAACCTAAAAAATATAAAAAAAAAACAAAAAAAAAAATAAAAAGGGGAAAAAGTATTATTAGTATGGAAACATTGTTTTAAAAAGGCATACTATATCATTCATGAGATCAAAGAGAAAAAGAATCCAGAAATCAGTTTGGGAGAACTCTGATTATGAACAGCAAAACACCTTCGTTCTTTAGAGCCTTCGTAAAGAAGAAATAAAATGCGCTGCATTGAACGATCACAGATTTTGCAGCGTGATGAATGTGCTACCTACAATACGAACACTAGTTTTACTAGACCGAGTGCTTCCGTTTAGTTTTTGCTTATGAGCATGCGTCGTTTTTTTGTCCGTCGGACTAGCATACAGACGAGCGGACTTCGGGGTCCGTCGTACTTACGACGTAAAGATTTGAAGCATGCTTCAAATCTAAAGTCCGTCGGATTTGAGGCTAAAAAAGTCCGTTGAAAGTCCGGAGAAGCCCACACACGATCGGATTACCAGCCACCTTTAGTCCGTCAGCGTCCGTTGGACTTTTGTAGACGAAAAGTCCGACCGTGTGTACGCGGCATAAGAGTTGTGTCTAGGGGAGAAATAGGAGTAGTCCCTTTCGGTGGTGTGATGGCATCTCCACACATCAAATAGGTCATGACATCAAATGAACAGTCCCATAGGGGATGTAACTCTGGTTGAGTGGGAAGAAGAGTCGATGGAATTGTCAGGTACTATGTTAAAGTCCCCACACATGACAAGGTGTCCTTGTTTAAAGTGATTGATTTTTTTCATCAATTTGGACAGAAAGTGAATCTGTTTCTTGTTGGGGGCCTATACTGATACGATGGTGTAATTATCCTTATTTAATGTACAATTCAATGCCAGATATCTACCATCAACATCCTGAAGGCTGTCATGTAGGGTGAATGAGCATGTAGATTTAATGGCTATCATGACTACGTTTTTTTTGTCAGGACCCGAGGCTTTAAAGATGTTTGAAAAATTCTTATTGGAGCACTGAGGTTCGGCGTTGGTTTTAAAGTGCGTTTCTTGGATGCACAGGACATCGCAGTGAGAATCCTGTGCAGTTCGCCACAGAGATGTCCTTTTGGCCAGGTGATTGAGTCCTTTTACATTCAGTGACAGAAATTTGGGTATTTTGAAAGTGGTGCGTATAGGTAGTGGAGTAAGGTACTACTTACAGTTACTCAGATGGGTAAATTGCTTGAGGAGGTTAGTTGTTAGAAGTCCTGGATCTGATGGACTTGAGGGCTCGTGGATAAGGAAGGAAGGGAGAAAAACAGCAAGGTAGTTAGTGATAAACAAGGGGGTAAGGGAAAACAGGTGTCAGCAGTGTGTTAGGGACTGCTGAATGTGGCTGAGGGTAAAGTTCGTAAACTAACTGCAACGAGCAGGCACTGAATCGGAGTGATTATCTGAGATTGGATTCACAGCATCACTGATTTGGAAGTCATTTGTTGTAGTGGTGAGAATGACCGGAGTTGAAGGATTGCACGTTTGGTTTGTGGGTCCTGGGGTTGGAGGGTCACCGTCAGGAATGATACCCCATGTTTTGAGCAATTGTATGTCCTCTTCGACGGTATGGATATTGTGGCGTGTTCCATTTCTGGTAACCATCAGCTTGGTTGGGAACCCCCATTGATATGGGATCTTATGATTATTGAGGGGTTTTGTGATTGTTTGCAGTTGACGTCTCTGTTGACGAGTGTATTGAGAAATGTCAGCAAAAAGTTGCAGCTTTGCGTATGGATGTGGGAGCTGTCCCAGGCATCTGGATTGTGTAAGGAGCATGTCCTTGGTGTGGTAGAAATGGATGCGCATCAGAGTATCCCGAGATACTTCTGTGGGTAGGTGAGGAGGTTTTGGGAGATGATGGATGCGATTGATGATCGTCTCAATTGATGGGAGATCTGGGAGAAGTGTTGAGATCAACTTCCTAGCGTAGGAGTTGAGATCTGCTGGTAGGATAGTTTCAGGGATTCCTCTTATCTTGATATTTTGGCTCCGTGAGCGATCTTCAAGATCTGCCATTTTGGCTCGCACCCAGCGGTGTTCTTCTCTGGTATGGTCATGTGCGTCTACCAGGTCATTAACTGTTTCTGTCATGACACTCAATAATCCCCACTTTCTACCCTGTGTGCAGTATTTCTGTTTTAAATGCTGTAAACATTGAAGAAATGTCAGACTGGAGGGAGCTGTGAAGTGACATCAGCATTTCTTTCAGCATAGTGTCTATGACAGGCTGATTTTTAGTAGGGAAGGCTGCTATGGGGGAAGCTGCAGAAGGCTGTGTGAGGAGATTTTCTAATGCAGGCCTTACCTCCTGTGACTGATCCGCTGTATCCAGTCGCATCCTTGCTTTTGCAGGGCTGTTGAAGGTGGATGAGGGGCCTGAGGATAGCTGGAAGCCCGAGGAGTTGTGCTGGGCTGAAATGGAGGATTCTTCATCATCAGGCAGGTCAGTGTAGCAATCCTCTGTGTGCTGTGCAGTGCTGTGGCGGCCATCTTGGATTTTATCTCCCTGAGGGAAGATGAGGAAATCTGTGATTTTTGTGGGAATCCTGTATTCTTTCCTCTTTCTAGAGGTTCCAGTCTGGTTCCCCAGGTTGTGGGGGTCTGAGGATTTCACTTTGTGGGGTCTGAGGCAGTGATTTGAGGTCCGGTTCTCCGTTCAGTGCAGGAGCTGTGAGATCAGACTTCCATTCAGCTCGGCAGCTAGCCACGCCCCCCAAATTTACAATGGATTTTCATGAGAGCGGGATCTCCTTTCTGGACATTACCATCTCCAATGCAGCTGATGGCACCATTACTACATCACTTTACCGCAAACCTACTGCAGCCAATACTTACGCCTCAGGAGGAACTGCTCTAATGATATTAGATAGCCTAACATCAATAGTATGTAAACTCTTGGAGGGGATGATAAGGGACTATATACAAGATTTTAGTAATAAGAATGATATCATTAGCAGTAATCAGCATGGATTCATGAAGAATCTTTCTTGCCAAACCAATCTATTAACCTTTTATGAGGAGGTGAGTTGCCATCTAGATAAAGGAAGGCCCGTAGACGTGGTGTATCTGGATTTTGCAAAAGCATTTGACACAGTTCCCCATAAACGTTTACTGTACAAAATAAGGTGCGTTGGCATGGACCATAGGGTGAGTACATGGATTGAAAACTGGCTACAAGGGCGTGTTCAGAGGGTGGTGATAAATGGGGAGTACTCAGAATGGTCAGGGGTGGGTAGTGGGGTTCCCCAGGGTTCTGTGCTGGGACCAATCCTATTTAATTTGTTCATAAACGACCTGGAGGATGGGATAAACAGTTTAATCTCTGTATTTGAAGACGATACTAAGCTAAGCAGGGCAATAACTTCTCCGCAGGATGTGGAAATCTTGCAAAAAGACCTGAACAAATTAATGGGGTGGGCGACTACATGGCAAATGAGGTTCAATGTAGAAAAATGTAAAATAATGCATTTGGGTGGCAAAAATATGAATGCAATCTATACACTGGGGGGAGAACTTCTGGGGGAATCTAGGATGGAGAAGGACCTGGGGGTCCCAGTAGATGATAGGCTCATGCCAAGCTGCTGCTAATAAAGCAAACAGAATATTGGCATGCATTAAAAGGGGGATCAAATGCAGAGATAAAACGATAATTCTCCCGCTCTACAAGACTCTGGTCCGGCCGCACCTGGAGTATGCTGTCCAGTTCTGGGCACCAGTCCTCAGGAGGGACGTACTGGAAATGGAGCGAGAACAAAGAAGGGCAACAAAGCTAATAAAGGGTCTGGAGGATCTTAGTTATGAGGAAAGATTGCGAGCACTGAACTTATTCTCTCTGGAGAAGAGACGCTTGAGAGGGGATATGATTTCAATTTACAAATACTGTACTGGTGACCCCACAATAGGGATAAAACTTTTTCGCAGAAGAGAGTTTAATAAGACTCGTGGCCACTCATTACAATTAGAAGAAAAGAGGTTTAACCTTAAACTACGTAGAGGGTTCTTTATTGTAAGAGCGGCAAGGATGTGGAATTCCCTTCCACAGGCGGTGGTCTCAGCGGGGAGCATTGATAGCTTCAAGAAACTATTAGATAATCACCTGAATGACCGCAATATACAGGGATATGTAATGTAATACTGACACATAATCACACACATAGGTTGGACTTGATGGACTTGTGCCTTTTTTCAACCTCACCTACTATGATATCAATTTCAAACAGGAGGCTGATTTGTTGTATAAATGCCTATTGACCAGGGGATATACAAAAACCTGTTTAAAGAAGGCTTACAAAAAAGCGTGCAGTCGTTCCAGACATAAGATCCTTTTCTCAGAACCTAAACGCAGCAGTTCGGAAGTATTGAGATTTATTACCACCTTTTCTGATCAGCACCAGTTGATACGTTCTGTTCTCAGCAAGCATTGGCACATTCTATTGGCCAATCCGACACTTTCTAAATACTTGGGACCACATCCTCAGATAACATACAGACGTCTGAGATCTATTAAGGACTTTCTTGTACATAGCCACTACCACAAATCTCGGGATACACAACAAGAACCACCTGGCTTATTCCACTGCGGTAGTTGTGATTTTTGCCACCTTTTGCTGGCGGGATCTTAATGGTCAATAAAGTCCATGGCCCAATGGTCAATTACATTGTTTAAAGCACCATGTTACATGTCTAACTAAAGGGGTCATTTATATCATTTTGTGCCGATGTGGAGTGTTCTACATGGGTAAAACTATTAAACCTTTATGGAAAAGAGTGAAAGATCATGTCTACTATGCCACCAATGGCATACTGAACAAGGCCATTGGATACCATGTGGCATTTAGGCATAACTACGATCCACATACGTTCAAAGTTGCCGTTCTGAATCGTATTTATGGTGATCCCAGAGGCGGCAACTTTGATCAAAGGGTACTCCAAAGGGAGACCCAATGGGTATATAATTTACAAGTTACTTCATACCCTGGTCTCAATGATATGCTTACTTTCTCCTTGTCAAAAGAAGTTTATTGAGTATACAATATTATAAAGATACATAAAGTAAGTTTACAAGGATCTATAAAGTAAGCTCATTGTTTTACAGTAGGGTTTATATAGGTAAATATCATGAAATTTCAAATATTAAACATTGGGTTCGCGTAAACCTAAATTAAAGATATATATAATTTCCTTAGTTACTTTTGTAGGTATTTAAATGATTTATAACTACTATACATATTGTTTACAGGTAGAGTGTATATAGGTCAAATAAATTCTGATAATAAGCTTTAATCGTAAGGTGGAGAAAAGGAAAGAGAAAGAAGAAAAAGGGTAGAAAGGCAGAGGTATGGTCCACAAGGTTGTCCCGCTCGTCAGTTTATTATTCTTTTTAGTTCTCTTTGAAGCCTTAGAATGGGTATCTCTGTAAGTCATTTAATCTGTTACCATGGCAACAGGACAGAGTCATTGAAATTTGACAGGAACTGTTGTTTTATCCAAGGATGCCAAATTTTGAAATTTGATTTTGATCGATGGCTACCATCTTAGCATGGGACATTGTATTATTCATTCTGTGAATTGTTTCTGCTAGTACCAATGTAGGAGATTTCCATGCCTTGGCCACTGTTTGTTTTGCAGCCGTTATTAGTTGGATCATAAGTTTGAATTGAGAGAGTGTTAACCATTCCGGTTTTAGATTAAGTAAAGTTATATATGGATCTGGTTGTATTATTTTTTTAAATATTTTAGATGCAATCAAGAAGACTTCCTTCCAGAAGGTTTGGATTACTGGGCACGTCCACCATATGTGTAAGTGTGTGCCTATTTCTGGGCATCCTCGAAAACAAAGAGCTGAGGTATTAGGTGAATATTTTGCCACTCTAGCGGGTACAAGGTACCAGCGAGTTAGGACTTTATAATTTGTCTCCAGTGCTAAGATGTTGGGTGAAGATGACTTAGATGTGAGCCATATGTTAGACCAGTCCGTGTCTTCTAAAGTTCGTCCCAGGTCCTCCTCCCACCTCTGAACGTAAGAGGGTCTATTAAGATTTGCTACTCCATATAATTGATTATAAAGTGATGAAATTGTACCTTTAGCAAATGGATCTTTTGTACAGATTGATTCAAAAATGGATAATTGGGATAATGGTGTATCCCCCTTTAGGAATGGTGTATAGAAATTTTTGATTTGGAGATATCTAAATATCTCAGAGTTTGGTAGATCATATTTTTCTCTAAGCGATGGGAATGAAAGGAATGATTTAGATGCTATGAAGTCATTTAGTGTCTGAATGCCTGATGTTGTCCAAGCTTTAAAAGAATTTGGGTAGATCCATGCCGGATAAAAGGCCGGATTTCTGATAAAAGAAAGGAGAGGATTGTGTGGAGATTGTAACTGATATTTGGTTTTTAGTTTATCCCAGATAAATAAGAAGTGTTTAGTTATGGGATTATGAATTTTAAAGCGGTCTTTAGGATCAAGCCATAATAAGTTTGATATTAATAGAGGGTCATTTTCTGAAGCCTCTATAAATACCCATAAAGGGATTTCCTGTTTTGCATGGTATTTGGACAGACTGGCCAAATGTGCTGCTCTGTAGTAGTTAGTAAAATTAGGGTATCCCAGGCCTCCTTTATTTTTGGGAAGATGTAGTGTGTGTATAGGTATACATGGTTTAGAAGAGCCCCATATAAACGAAGTTGCTCTTTTTTGTACTATTCTCAAAAAATAGGAAGGAATTGGAATAGGGAGGACTCTGAATAGATAAAGCAATTTGGGTAGAATAGTCATTTTGATTGCATTAATCTTCCCTATCCAGGATAAAGGAAGTTGCGACCATTGTTTTATTAGATTTGTGATCTGTCTTAATACAGGAGGATAATTGGTTGAGAATAAGTCAGAATGAGATGCTGTTAAATGAATTCCAAGATATGGGATTGATTTTTCTGCCCATGTGAATGGGAGTGCAGCCCTAGCCGGGATCAACTCCATGTTTGTGAGTGAAATATTAAGCACTAGGCATTTCTTAGGATTAATCATAAGGCCGGATAGGGCTGCAAATCCATCAAGAGCTGGTATTAAGTTAGGACCAGAGACCTGTGGTGATGATAGAAAAAGTAATATATCGTCTGCAAATATACATAATTTGTGTGTAATACCTCCTACTTCAATGCCAGTTATAGTTTGGTTTGTTCTGATGTATTGGGCCATGGGTTTGAGTATAAGGGCAAATAATAAGGGAGATAATGGGCAACCCTGTCGGGTACCTCTTTCGATATTAAAGGCATCAGATTTGTATCCAGCATATTTTATATAGGCTTTGGGTTTATTATATAATGCTTTGATGCATGTTAAAAAGTGGGGTCCAAAACCCCATTTTTGTAATGAATATTGCATATATTGCCAGGATACTGTGTCAAATGCCCTCTTAATATCGAGAGATAGAAAACATAAAGGGATTTTCCGTTTTTTAGCAATATGTGCCAATAACACTGCCCTGTGTATATTATCGCCTGCCTGTCTATTTGGCATGAAGCCTACTTGATCTCTATGTATTAATTTTCCTATAATGCTATTGAGGCGTTTTGCTATTATTTTTGCTAATAATTTAATATCAAGGTTTAACAGAGAGATAGGCCGATAATTCACACAGGAAGTACCATCAGAAAGGGGTTTTGGGATCATACAAACAATTGCCATTAGTGTTTCTTGCCGAAAAGAATGTCCATCTAGAAGTTTGTTAAAAGTTTTAGTGAGAATGGGAGAGAGTATTTCTGAGAATGTTTTATAGTATAAAGCCGAGTAGCCGTCTGGGCCTGGTCTTTTGTTAAGTTTTAGGTCTTTTATGGCGTTAGCAACTTCATCTATAGTTATAGGCTCATCCAAACTGCTTTTTTGATTCTGAGATAACTCAGGTAAGGTTATTTTTGAGAAGAAGGATTCAGCCTCTGTAGGATTAAATTCATTGTTTGTCTTGTATAAAGTTGCGAGATGTGAGTGAAATTTATGGACTATTTTAACTGGATTACAAGTATAAACATTTTTTGATAATTTCAAACGTATTGGTTTGAAAGATTTGTTAGTTGAATTTAATGCCCGAGCCAAATATGTACCTGGTTTGTTTGTATTCATGTAGAAATTGTGTTTGGAGCGTTTGAGGGATTTATCAACTGACTCAGTGAGAAATAGATTGTATTCCAATCTAGATTTTTCCAGATGAGATTTTGTACTCTGAGATGGATTATCTTGAAATGATATGTAGGCTGCATTAAAATTGAGTTCTAGTTTTTTTGCTAGATTTTTGCGTTCCCGTTTAAATAGTGGCATTTGTCTTTGTATTGTACCACGCAAGACAGGCTTATGAGCTTCCCACAGTGTTATTGGGGAGATGTCTGTTGTATTATTAATTGATATGTATTCCTTTAAAGCTTGTTCAATGGCCATCTGATGTAGTGGGTGTTTGAGCATTATGTCCGGTAAGTACCACGTTGGGTCATGCGCTTTTGGTATGGCTGAGGCTATAGTAGTGTATACTGCATTATGGTCAGACCACGGAATCGGAATTATATCTGATGCAATAATTTCTGGTAGCATTCCTATTGTTAGAAAAATATGATCTATTCTGGTGAAGGTTTGATGAGGGTGCGAGAAATAAGTGAATTTCTTTTTCATTGGGTTACTTTCTCTCCACGAATCTACCAGATTGTATTTGGAAAGAAGTTGAGAAAAAGGTAATCTAGAGGTTATTTTGGATGGTGTAAAAGGTGATTTATCTAGAAATGGGAGGAGGACCTGGTTCGAATCCCCACACATTATCACTGTTCCTATTTTGTGTGTATTAATCACTTGTAATATATGTGAGAGGAATGGTGTAGGTTGTTTGTTAGGAGCGTAGTAGGAAATCACCGTGATTGCTGTATCCATTATATAACCCATGAGTATCAGGTATCTACCTTCTGGGTCTTTAATTTCTGATGATAAGGTGAATGGTGTGGATCGGTGAAATGCAATTAGAGTTCCCCTTTGCTTGGTACAGGCAGAAGCCATGTAAATTTGTTGATAAAAAGGAGAAATATATTTTGGAGTAGAATCTTTGGTGAAGTGTGTTTCTTGGAGGCATACTATGTGAGCCTTCTTGTTATGGAAAGTACGGAAGGCTTTGGTCCTTTTTTGAGGGACATTTATTCCCTGAACATTCAGGGAAAGTATATTCAGTGGTGCCATAGCAACAGATCAAATAGTTTTGACTTACTTTTTGTTATGCAGAGCTGACTGCACAGATCAACCTGTGTGGACTGAAGAGATGAAAAGATAGAAAAGAAACCAGTGAATTCTGGAGTAAAGAGTAAACAAAAAACATATGAGATTAGATGATACATTGTATAAATTCTTTTTTGCAAGTAATCACAATTTACCCGTGAAAGAGAATAAATATCTCTCTCAGGGGAATAAGTGCCTTCGTCACACTCCCACATAATATGGTTGGGAGAATGAGGAGGGCTAATGGGGGTACACGGATCTTCCGCTTACAGGAGAGAAGTGCTATGTCAAAAGACATCAAAATGATGTTTCATTAATTGGAGTGCAGAATATAGTTTTTGTTGAAATTATTTATTCCAGGGTGGTTGTATATGGTTAGTCTTGCCCTAGGCTAAATAATTCAGTTAGAAAGGTACTGTTAATAACTTTGGTATTGATGAAGATAGTTTGAATTATTTTGGGATTTTAACCCTTTTAGAGTAAACAATTACATATTTTATTCATATGTAACTGTTTAGATATGTTAACTCATAAAATTGAGGTTGTATTGCCTCAGATTGGAATAAACAAAAACATAATTCTAGGAACTAGTTAGGTACTAATATATTTGTTTTAAGAAAAAAAAAGAAAAAGCTTCCATTACTTCTGGATTATTGAACATATTTGTCCTAAAAAGTAATAAATCTATTGTTATTACCTGATAATATATAACTGAACAAGAATTTCCTTATTTCACTTATATATTCTAAGGCTATATGAATCAGAAGCAATAAGAAATATAACTGGAATGTAACATGATCTCACACAGTGTGTGACTATCAGAATGCAGTTACATTCAGTTATAAATACAGGTTTTTTATAGAGAACCATCTCTTAGTATAATAAATGAAGAGATATCAGGAATTAGGATGTCGGTCCATTGAATCTTCTTGGTCCATGGATGATGTGGCATAACGGCCTCTTTTGTGAGAATGATGATTCCCATTTTGTTCTGGAATTTTCTGGGTACTGCCTGAAGGTGAAGATGATGCCATTCTTCTGCGTGTGGGAGAGTTGCTGCTTGTGGGTTCTGTCAGATTTAATTTTAAAAGGGTTTGTTGTAGTTCATCTGCTGATCTGCTTCTGTAAATTGTACCTTGGTGGTTAAATCTGACTGAAAAGGGGAAGCCCCATTGATACATAATGTTGTGGCGTTGCAGTTCCATTAGTTGGGGTTTCATGGATCGTCTTTTAGTAATAGTAAGTTGGGATAGGTCAGCAAAAATTTGATAATTGTGTCCTTGAAAATTAAGTTCCTTTTTTTCTCTTGCAGCAATTAGTATTTGTTCTTTTGTTCTGTAATAATGAAATTTTGTGATTATATCACGTGGGGGTCCATCTTTCTTTTTGGCTGTGAGGGCTCTGTGTACTCTGTCCAGTTCTAAACGTTCAATAGGGATATCTGGCTTTAGTTCTTGTAATAGAGCAGTAATAGTAGATTGCAGGTCTGTCACAGTTTCAGGTATTCCCCTTATGCGCAAGTTTGAACGTCTGGCTCTATTTTCGTAATCTTCGAGCTTAGTTTGAAGTATTAAATTCTCTTCTTTTAATTGTTCCAATTCTGTTATATTTTCTTGGGTTGTAATTTCAATTTCATCCATTTTTATTTCTAAGGCTGCGGTGCGGTTTCCCAGCTCTCTTATTTCTTTGGTTAGGCTTTTTGTTATTTGGTCTGAGGTTTGTTTTAAAGCCTTATGAAGCATCTTTTCAAATTGTAATAATATTACTGGGGATGCTGAGGAGGCTTGTGGAGAAGTTTGTGAGAGGATTTGTTCTGTATCTGACTTAAATGGAGAGTCTTGCTGTGACATTTTCTGTCTGTGAGAGTGCCCTGATGCTGTATCTTGTGAGGTGACTAGAGCTGCTTCAGCTGCAGTGAGTGCCTGTGAGCTCTTTGTGAGGTGATTTTTATTTCTGCCATGGTTTCCTCCCAGTACCATATTTCCTGCCCAAACTTTCACAGTTTGTTCCCAGGGGCAAAAAAGGTTCAAATGGATACCTTTTGAGCCTGCAGGCTCCGCTTTGTCCTTCTCTTCTCTTCTCAGCGGTGTGGAGCTCTAACAATGCATGTCTGCTCCGTTAGGCTCCGCCCATCTCCCCGATATGCTTACTTTCAAACCATTTTATATAGTTTTTTTTTCTCTATTACCACTAATTTATGCATAATATGCAACTAACAGGATTATCAGAACTAAAATATTCTACTTAGAAGTACTCCATTACATCCTTGAGCAAACCTGTTACTATAATTATATTTATTTCTCTGTATTTACTCATTAGGAAATTATTCCAATACATACTATATTGTTTTTATACTTTCTCATTGTATCGTATCTAATGTTTTGATATGTGGCCCATGACAGAGTATGTTTGTTCATTGTCCATCTTCTTAGGTTCCCCCCCCTTTTTTTTTTCCATTTCCGGTCCTTCAGTGGCCACTACTTCCTGTTCTATACAGGATGTAATATGGTTCCTGATACAGAGACTTCACTTCCTGTGTCAATGTGTGTTTTAGCCACTTAGTGTGGTTTTCTCCACCTTTTTGCTTTGTTATACCTCAGTACTTCCTCTCTGTGTTCTATTGGTCAATTTTTGGCACCAATATGGTCTGCCACACCCTCTTCCCTTCCCTTTTGGCGCCAAAACACACTATATAGCAGTTGCTCACTCACTTCCAACCCAGGAACATCTCTGTATCCTCCTGGGGACTTACATCCAATTTTACTTCAAGTGAGTACTTCATCCTCTGCTGTAATGCTACTATATTCACTCCTATTGAAGCACCAATGTACCTTCTAACTTACGTTTTTATTTTATAATTTTTTTTTCTCCTTCTCTTTCTCTGTTATATTTTTTCACCATAGGCTCCCCCAGTGCATTTTGCACGGCTCCATATGGACCATTGAGCAGATACGGTCCATGAGCTCTTTGATGCCCTTTGATGGTTGCTGCAGTGCGACTATTTATCACTGGCTATTCATTGGCTCTTTCTTTGTTAAAACCAAACCCTAAGATTATTTATAACTGGAAATAGGTATACATCATTTTGTCTTCCTACATTAGGATGTCTGTATACACATATACATATATTTTTTCTTGTTTTTCTTATTTCTCTCTCTTTCCCTGTTATTTTTTTACAGATAGGCTCCCCCAGTGCATTTTTGCATGGCTCCATATGGACCATTGAGCAGATACGGTTTATGGGCTCCTTGTTGCCCTCCCATGGTTGCTGCAGTGTGATTATTTATCACTGGCTATTTATTGGCTTTTTCCTTGTTGGGACTGAACCCCAAAATTGGTTGTAAATGGAAACAGGTACATATCACCTTGTCTTCCTACATTAGGACGTCTGTATACATATATATTTCTCCTTGCTTTTCTTATGTTTTTTTTTTTTTCCCTCCTTCCCTAGTTGATGGTTATCCACATCTATTGCTAAGACCTTGACGTCTATACATGAATGAATTTGAACTACTGTTCTTGAGCTTGTGAAAGCCTCTGTTCAAGGTAATATAATGTACTAGTGTCTGATCTCTGGGCATGGGCTATTACCTTTCATCCATTATTGTACGATATTATATGTTTATGTGTTCACGTTTTTATATAAATATTTTCTAATTTTAGTGAAACCCCCTTGTGTATTAACTGAAACCTGAATGTGTCCTGAAGAAGTTCTATACGAAATGCGTAGACACATCTGGGCATGTATCATGTATATTTCTATATAGATGATTATATTGTTATTATTATTATTATTGATTATATTGTTATTTTGACTTTACTTTCTCAGGTTTGTTGTGCTTTAAAGTCCGTCCAGGGTGTCCTTGTTGACCCCCTTTTTTTCTTTTTATGACATACAATTTATTAGGAATGTGGCTATAGGAGTGTCCCTTTTTTTCTATTTTGTCTATATATTTAAAAAATATATATATATATATATATATATATATATATATATATATATATATATATATATATATATATATATATATATATATATATATATATATATATATATATACAGGTGCATTAAAAAACACACACACACACACATACACATACTGAATAATATGATAAAATAAAATATAATTTCATTCTCATTAACCGTATATATGCTTGAAGAACTATTTTAAGTTTATTGTGAATTGTTATCATATTTTTACTTAGAATCATCCTTATTCAGTTGAGATCATCATTTTGATTCTGATTTGAAATATTTACCAGGTTTCTGCTGATTCTATATTGTTATTATCCTATTCATGATATTAATAGATCCCTAATTTCTAGGCATTTATACACAATTTCCACTTTTGAATATTCTATATACATAAACATTCTCCACATATTCCCATATGATCAATCGATATGTCAATAAGTATGCAGTTTAGGAGGGTTTATAAATATATCGGATATAGCAAATATAGAACGTTATAGTATATATATATATATATATATATATATATATATATATATATATATATATAGTGTATATATATGTGTGTATATATATATATATATATATATATATATATATATATACAGAACAATATGCCACTTCACATATTAAGTGAGTTCTTCATTTAACCCGTCAGGTGTCATGCTGTTTAGCGTAAAAATACAAAAAGATTCTTGTTTACATAAATGAGCAAATCTTTCACCTGCAGGGATCAACATGGATATGGACTCAATGCCAAAGAGTTCCAGACCTTCAGTGCTATACCCCCATGTTTGTATTTAAAGTGGCGTGGGGCACTATGTTTTTCTTCTTCTCTATAAGCCTACGGTGTTCACCAAAACTTGTCCGCATGGCATGCACTGTCCTTCCAACATAAATAAGCCCACATGGGCACCTTAGTTCATATACAACAAATTGGGTACTACAACAGATGAATTGTTTTATTTTGAAAATACGTCCATCCTTGCTTTCAAAATGTTTTCTGGCCATTTGAAATAAATCTGCAGGCTTTACACTTGGTGCCTTTACATTTATAGCATCCTGTAATGTTAAAGAATTGCGGAATATCTGCCATCCTGGCACTCTGATTTCTTTAAGACAACTAGGAGCAATAAGGCTTTTGATGTTAGTTGCACGTCAAAAAACAACCTGGGGTTTACTTGGGAGCACTCTCCCAAGTGCTTTATCTTGCCCCAGAATTTGCCAATGTTTTTTAATTATTTTCTTTATCACCCAATGCTGGTCATTAAATCTTGTAATGAAGAGGGTACCACGCTGGTCTTTAGTGGGTATTGACATATCCCTAATGGTGGTGCCTGCTCTATATCGGTCAACTGCCCTTTGTATGTGTTGGGGTTCATATCCCTTTTCCAAGAATTTTTTAGTTAGCACAGTAGCCTGGTCCTCATAATCCCTAATGTTACTACAATTTCTGCATAAACTGCAAAACTGACTGTAGGGTATATTCTCCTTCCATTTTGGATGGTGGTAACTCTTTTGATGGAGATAAGAGTTGCCAGGTCTTTCCTTGAAATGTGTTTTAGACGTGCTGTTGCCATCAACATCACTACTCAGTTCAAGGTCCAAAAAAAACAGAGAATTGGAATCCACTACATGAGTAAAGTGAAAACCAAACTTATTGGTATTACAATAGGAGACAAATTGGTCCACAGTGTCAAGGGGACCGTCCCAGATGATCAGGACATCATCTATATATCTCCCATAGTATACCAAGTGTTTGGCAAAGGGGTTATGTGACCAAATTTGAGATTTCTCCCAATACCCCATGAATAAGTTGGCATAGCAGGGTGCATTGACAGATGAACTCAGACCGGGTAGGATTAATGTAGTCTGTTTCAGATAGGAAATGCTCAACCGCCCATAATCGACCATCAGGAGGAATTGACTTTTAGAGAACTCACGTCAAATGATAAACACAAATATCCTGGTTCCCACTTGTAATGTGCAGAATCCTTGATATAAGCAGGAAGGGAGGTGACAAGAGGTTGGAGGAAGGTGTCCACGTACTGAGACACTTGACTAGTAATTCCATCCATACTCGCCACTATAGGTCTACCTGGTGGACATATGGGATCCTTATGGACTTTGGGGATGTGATAGAAACAGGGTGTCTTAAAGTAATTAGCCAGAAAGAATTGTTTCTCTGATTTTTGTATAATACCTTGAATAAAGGCTTGGCTCATCAACTCTATTAGTTCTGTTTTATATCCTGGAAGGGGATCATTTTGAAGTTTTTCATAGGTAGCTTCATCTGATAGAAATCTAAATGCCTCCTTTAGATATTCTGCCCTATCCTGGACAACTATACCTCCTCCTTTGTCCGATATACGAATAACCACATCATAGTTCTCTTTCAAAGCAAATAAGGCCTCTTTTTCCCTTTGTGAGAGATTATGCTTATTCACCTTCCCCTGTGGTGACTCACATATTTTCCTAAAATCTGCATACACCATAGCATAAAAAGTTTTGATAAATTCATTCTTAATATGATGTGGATAAAATGTGGACTTTGGATGGAATATGGAATGTATCATCCCATTAAAAACTGGTGTAGATAGGGGAACCTCTACCTCCGACCCTCCCTCCCAGAATAGTTCTTCTAAGATGTTTATTGCCTCTTTGTCCATTTAATTCAAGCTTATATCATGTATTTCCTCTACTGGGGACATAGGTACTGTTTGGGTACTATTTGATGGTACAGTATTTGCATTCTCAACAGTTTTTAGGCTACAGTATATTAGCGCTTTACTGTGATATCTCGTATATACTTGTGTAGATCCCTAAACAGTTCAAATAAGTTGGCATTGGTGCTTGGGCAAAGTTCAAACCTTTTTGTAGGAGACTAATCTCACTCTCCACTAATAAATGTGATGATAGATTAAAAATCTTCACTGTAGACACTAGGTTTCTATCTTTCCTCTTTGACACCCTTGTTTCTTTTCCCTCTAACCCCTCCTCTAGTTCCCCTTCTATTTTACTTTTTCAGGGAGTGGAGGGAGAAGCACTAAAGAATAATTTCTCTCTACAGTCAGCTCTACAGAACTCCATGTACCCCTAGGTATCGAGGGGACAGGTTGGCATATGTTAATACTATTATCTGTGGATATAACAGTACCCACAGTAATGCTCATCTGGTTGGTTAACCCCAAGACTTCAAATTGATTGGAAGTGGGGATATTGATGGTATAAGGATCTTCCAATGTCCCTCTTAGTAGGGGAAAAGGGGAAACAGAGGGAACATGTGACTCAAGGGGAAGTACATGGGCCTTCGTCTCACCCTCCCCAGGTCTCACAGTGTGTTCCTGTGTCTCTCAGGTAACTGTAAGGATAGTCTCACTTGCTTTAATGTTATTATTATTATTATTATTATTATTATTAGTAGCCTTCTTCTTATTACCAATCTTTCATTTTGGTGTTTGTCTACTCTTTCTATCTTTACACTGGACCCGCGGTCCATTTTTCCCAGACCCATGTTACTGATTCCAAGGCTTGGGGCCTGGAGAACTACCATTATTATGAGATATGGACAATTGATCTCTAGAAGTACCACTTCTAGCTGGATTAGGTGTATTAAGATTCTGGTTGGACGTCTTAAATCCCCTTCCTCAGGGGTTAATATCAACAGTATTTTGTCCTGATCTTTGTGTGGAACAGACAGGGGTTTGTTGTCTCACATGAGCTTTGTTGGAGTCCCTATGGGCCCCCCTTGTTTTCTGGGGGGTTGTTGTCATGAATGATCACATTGTGGGGGTACCTGCATAGTATTAATATTAGTAGAACCTTGTGGACCCCCTGCAATACTTGTCTTGAACCAGCGTTACAGTTGTATTATTAGAGTAATATGAGCAGGAGGGTAGAACCTCCTCTATAACAATATATAAAGACTTGTAATTTTTGTTATAAAATGAGTCCATATTAGCAGCTAAGCAAGTCTCATCTTGTTTTGTGCTCGGAGCGGTTGGAATATCTGATATCTATATTCAGACTGGGAGGAAGATGTATACTGATGCAAGCACTCAAACGGAGTGTAGGGACATTCCGTGACATTGGTGGCAAGCAGCGGGATGCTTCCTGCAGTCTGGGACATCCAAACCTCCACCTGGATCCAAGGTCCGGCTAGCAGGAGAGGATAGGAGAGGTACAGATACCAGCTGCCATGGAAGAGGAATTCAGAAGGAGGTTGCAAGAGATGCAGATACAGCACAGAGGACCGGTATCAGAGCAGGTCCCGCTGGGATGGTTTGTTTCTATCCACTGTGAACTCTGGAAGGAAGCGCTAGCCCATGAGCAGTGACACCAGGGAAAAGTTCTCCCCTCCATCCAGGAAAGGGACTGATCGCAGTATGGATTGCGGGTGCTGTTTTTGGGAGAAAAACCGCACAAAGAGCAGACTGCTAAATTAAGCAGGCTTGTCTGGGCATAGATGAAGCTGGATAAGAGCTACAGAGCCCTCCCGTGGCATGTATCCCAAACATATCCTTGGATAGTGGATGACAGCCCAACGGAAGGCTTAAGCTATGGCAGCTTGAGACTATTGTATGTGAAGCTGACAGGGGACCCTAACTTTGGGAGTGAATTGGAGTGGCGGTTGGACGAAATCATGGATTTCAGAGAAGGGCTACTGAACGTCTCGGAAGTGCACTGGGCACTGGAAGATATAAAGTTTCTGGTCGTTCAGGAATGGGAGCTGGAGATCGCCCACAGACAGCTGCTAGACTCTGCTCTGTGCCAGAGCTGGGCTCCCTTTGCATGGGACTATCAGGAAATACCAGTTGACAACTCTGAAATCCTGGCTGAAGAGTCGGCAATGTGGCAGAGTAACAGTGTGTTTTGCCAACCTGCCCCCGCAGCTATGGATGCGGAGGTCTTATGGCGGATGCAGCAAGTGCTGACTGACCTTGATGATCCTGTTTCTGCATGGGATGATCTTGGATGGAGGAATGTGCCTGTCCAGCAGCATGCCAGAGAATCGGCAGTGGAAAATCTGGAGATTGCCATCCCCAAAGCTGAAGAGCTGACAACAGGGCAGACTCTGCTAACCTCTGCCCAGCAATGATAGCATCTTCTGAGTTCCATGGACAGGAGATGGTGAACCTCTATCCCCAGACAGCAGTTGCAGAGACAAGGGATTTGATAGCCTTTTCTGCTGAGGAAGAACAATCTGGTGAGCCCCCAGCAGAAGAGCTGGTATTAGGGCCAAACTTCACTGTGCTCTGCCCAGCACCAACAGCAGTATCTGTCGAGTTACAAGGAACTTCCCAAGCTGAAGCGCTGGTCACCGGACAGAGGGTCCAAAACCTCTGCCCCACACCTGTGGCAATTTCGGAGGCTCAGGGTGAGAAGGTGGCAATCACTTCCCAGTAGCAGATACAGGGGAGAAGGGAGAGGAGGTGTTTGTCGTCCCTCCCCAACAGTTGGCCAGGGTGGAGGAAGTGATCTTTCCTCCCCAGCAAATATCCGTGCACCTGGAAGACAGTACCACAGACATGTCGTCCCAGCAGCCAGATGAGGGAATGGAAGAGGAAGCAGCCAGCTCACCTCCCCAATGGCAGCTACACAGTTTGGGAGTGGAGGAATCCAGCCTCCTGCCCCAATGGTTAGCCAGAGCAGCGGTTGTGGAGTCCCCAGAAGAAGTGCTGGAAACAGGGCAGAGTGCTACCAACCTCTGCCCAGCACCAGCAACAACTGGGGAGATCCAGGGAGTCGGGGCAGTCGGCCCCTCTCTCCAGCGACAAGCTGATGTAGTGAAGTTGCTACTCCCAGCTAAATGGGAGGTCTATACAGCTTCAGGAAGCTGGAGGGATCTGCCCCACTGTCCAGCAGCAGACCGAGCCCAGGAATGTTAAACACCACCCAGCTGAAGCGCTGGCAGCCGGACAGAGAGCCAATGACCTCTGCCCCACACCTACTGAGGTCAACTATTCCTTGCAGCCAAGAAAGGAGATCATGCGGACAGACTATGTGAGTTCACTCTGCCTGACTAACGCATGTCCAGACCAGGACCTTGTTAGTCAACCTTTGATGGGGGAGAAATGTGACAGACTCACCCGGGACAGAGGCTTTTGGAGGGGACTGAATGCAAGCCTTTTGCCCAGGTGAGTCTGTCACACAGCTTTTCCCCCACTGAAAGATTGTACCTCTTTCATAATCCGCTATATCCCTAGCAAATTTGTTTCTTTTATTTGTAATGAGGTTTTCTTCAAAACTAGCTCTCTTAGCATTTAGAAGATCCCTACACCTCTGATAGCTGGGAACTTGGTGATATTTCTGAAATGTTTTCAATAGTGTACTCAACTTATTTTGACTAACAAGTAGCATTCTGTCCCTTTGCATACATATAATTTCCATCCGTTGCGCAGTGCACAATGTACTTTGTCCCAAGTACTTTGTAGATCTGGCTCCAGGAAACCCCATCTCTTTTTATTAAGCAGCCCTCTTGGGGCTAGGCTTTTACTAAGATATTGTTTCAGTAATTTTATATCCCACCATTGTGTGATATGGTAGTTAAACATATCCTCGGCCATCTTACAAAAGTCTCAAAATTCCTTTTCAAGAGCAATATCCTGATGCCTAATATCACTATTTGTAACACCTGAGGCAGGCAACTCTTATCTTCATCAAAAGAGTTGTCACCATCCATAATGGAAGGAGAATATACCTTGCAGTCAGTTCTGCTATTTATGCAGAAATTGTAGTAACATTAGGGATTATGAGGACCAGGCTACTGTGCTAACTAAAAAATTCTTGGAAAAGGGATATGAACCCCAACACATACTAAGGGCAGTTGACTGGTATAGAGAAGGAACCACCTTTAGGGATATGTCAATACCCACTAAAGACCAGCGTGGTACCCTCTTCATTACAATATTTTTTTTTCAATACATTTTTATTGGTCTTTTAGAAATAGAACAACAAAAATACAGTAAATAATTGAGGTAAGTATAATAGTGTTATCATATACACAGTGACACTAGTAAACTGCGATATAGGCGGTAAAGCAAGCAAAAATGGGGAACAGTACATCAATGTGGAAGTCCATATTGTTGTGTTATTATACGATCATGTTTCCCTTCTCAGGCTGGAGTATGGGAGAGTTGGCCATTAGTAGCTTATTGGCCTGGCTTCCCTCTGGCACCCCACTGGGAGCATACTGTGCCTGAGGGAGCCGAGCCTCATCATCGTGGAATATGATTTGGTCATACCCACCTAGGGAAAAGAAGTCAGGTCAGCATTTGTATACCAGGAGATCCAAGGTGCCCAATGTTTAAGGGCGTTTTGGAGACGTCCCGAGGAGGACGCCACCATTCTCTCCTACGTGTAGTGTAGTTGAGTTAAATCTATTACTTGAGCTACTGTAGGGGGGTTCTTGTCTTTCCAATGTCTAGTGATTGTTAATCTTGCAGCCAAAAGCAAGTGGATAATAGTGTGTTGTAGTGTGGGGGGAAAGTTGTCTATCCCTAGGGATAAAATAGCCAGGGCTGGGTTCGGTGGGACCCATTGAAGGGCAATATCAGAGATGATATCAAAGATTTTCAACCAGTATGGGTGGAGTTTGGGGCACGTCCATAGAACATGCATGAGGCCTCCTTGTATGCCGCATTGTCTCCAGCAGCCACCGGAGATTTGGGAGTTGAAACTGGACAGAGAGGTAGGGTAGTACCATCTAAGCATAATTTTGACTGATAATTCCCACAAAGTGGAGCAACTCGAGGCTTTTTGTGTGATTTTGAAGGCCTTAAACCACTGGGTTGGAGTGTAAAATTGTCATAAATCTGTTTCCCATTGGGTGTGAGATGTAGATTTGATGAAGGTTTGGTTCTGGTGGAGAATGTTGTAAAATAATGTAATTCCCTTTCGAGAAGGTATGCAAGAAGATAGGTATGCCCAAGTTGATGTATGGACCTTATGTAGGGCGTTTGGAGTTTTGTGTAGAAAATGTTGGATTTGTAAGTGTTGGTAAAAGTCTGATTGATGAACGTTGAATTCTTTTTGGATGGTATTGAATGGTTTAAGGGTTCCTTGGGAGTATAAGTTGTGAATTAATTTTATGCCGTTTGTAATCCAAGAGTGGAGAGAAATTTGATCTATGTTGTAGTGCAGAGTCGATAAAGGAATTTCCACAATGGTGTTGTGCGTGTGCGTGTGTTGGGCATGTTGGAGTAGTTATGGGTTAGAAGGTTCAGCCACATTTTAATGGAAATTTTCATGGTTGGAGGTAAGTGCGTCGGAATTTTCATACCCAATTGGGCCCCAAATAGCCAGAGGTTTGTTGGGCCGTAGCTGTAGGTGGATTCAATAGCCCCCCATAGTGTTGTGGGAGTGGGAAGGAACCATTCCTTTAATTGAGTTAAAATAGAGGCCGAAAAGTAATCTTGAAAGTCTATGTAACCCACTCCCCCGTACATCCTGTGTTTGATTAATTTGGTGTGGGAGCACCTGGACTTTTTCCCATTCCAGACATATCGCGATAGCATGGTTTGAAGGGATGTAAAGAAACATTATGGTATGGGGATGGGGAGAGTTCTGAATAAATACAGGATTTGTGGCAAATGAATCATTTTGAAAGCAGCTAGTCTGCCCCACCAGGAAAATTCATGTTTAACTGATTTGCAGAGGTCATCTTGTATCTGAGGGGCATATAATTGTGAGAGAATAAAGATTTAGTGGACCTAGTGAGATGGATACCCAGATAAGGTATAATGTTGTCTGCCCAAGTGTATGGGTATTGTAGAAGATTGCGCATTACTGCATCTACTGCTCGAGTATGAGAGATTTTGTTGGGTTAGCTTTGTAGTAGGAGACCTCTCCGAACCAATGTAACGTTTTTTGGACTTTATGGAGAGAAAGTGAGGGGTTGGTCAATATTAGTATTATGTTGTCCGTGAATAGGCTTATTTTATGGACTTTTTTCCCTATTGTAATGCCAGATATTTTGGTGTTTGACCAAATGTGCTCAGCTAAGGGTTCCATCACAAGGTTAAAAATTAGGGGAGACAGTGGGAATCCCTGCCTCATTCCATTTGTTATTTGGAATGGGGTGGAAAGTAGGTTAGAAGTGTAGATCTGAGCCGATGGATTAGTGTATAGTGTTAATATGGCCGTGAGTATACGTCCCTCAAATCCGAATTTACGGAGTATCATGGACAAGTATGTCCAGTTGACTCTATCGAACGCCTTCTCTGCATCTAAAGATAGAAGCAGAGAAGGCGTTCCTGTGGAGTTGGAGTGGTGGATAAGGTTAATTAGCCTTCTGGTAGCATCCGATGTTTGACGGCCTTTGGTAAATCCCTTTTGGTCATTGTGTATTAGAGAGGGAAGAATGTTTATTAGTCTGTTTGCTAGTAGTTTGGCATATAGTTTGAGATCCAGGTTCACTAGTGAAATGGGGCAGAAGTTTTGAGGGATATTTGGTTCTTTACCAGGTTTAGGCAAAGTGATCACGAGTGCAGAGAGCATTTCGTTGGGAAAGGAGAAGGAGGATGCAGCGCGGTTGAATAGATTGCATAGATGAGGGGTTAGTATTGTATTAAATGTTTTGAAGTATTACCCGGTAAATCCGTCAGGACCAGGGGATTTGGAGTTAGGTAGGCCCTCAATTGTCGATTGTATTTCAGTTTTCGTGAAAGGGGTATTTAAACTCATTAATTGATCGGTCGTTAGTGAGGGAAGGTTAATATGGTTGAGGAATGATTGAATTTCAGACTGATTGGGTTGATGTATGTGACTATCCATTTTAAGATTGTACAGGTCTCCATAATAGGAGCTAAAGGCATCGGCTATGGCTTGTGGATTTATAATTTTATTTTGGGCAGTAGGGTAGAATAGATGCAGTATTCTGGTTTTTAATCTCTGCCCCTTGATGCGGCGAGCCATATCTTTCCTTGCTTTATTATTAGTGGTATAAGATTTGGCCTTTAGTTTTCTAAGGTTGAGTTCATATCTCTCAATTAGGACTGAGCAAAGCAGCTACTTTTGCAGTTAATTCATCCAACATCTGCATTTTCCTCCTTTTCGTTTGGGATCCAAGCTGTATAAAGAATCCTCTTATGAAAGATTTATGGGCGTTCCACAGGACCGCCGGGTCAGCCACTGAGCCTGTGTTGTCAAGGAAGAATTCTGTCAGTTTTTGGGATAAGAATTCGACGTTAGATGGTTGTTGAAGAAGGGAGTTGTTCACCCTCCAGATATATGAGTGAGGATTGGTGGGTTTGTTAGTAATTTTTATACTGACAGGTGCGTGATCTGACCAGGTGATGGTGTGGATTCAGGAATCATGTATATTCTGTAATAATCTCTTATTGGATACAAACCGGTCGATGCGAGAATATGTGTTGTGATGCGGGGTAAGGTACATGTAGTCCCTCTCTGTCGCGTGACAACACCTCCAGACATTGTACAATTCGTTAGTTGCAAGAAAGGTAGATAGTGGAGAAGTGAATCTTTTAGGTCTAGAGGAGGAGTCAATCTCATGTCAGGAACTAGGTTAAAGTCTCCGCAAATTAATAGGTGTCCCTGTTGTATTTTTTTAATTGCCTTCATGGTATTTTTAAGAAATTTAATTTGTCTGATGTTTGGGGCATATATAGTAGCTATAGTATGTGCGACATTGTCTATAGTGCAAGTCAGTATTATATACCTTCCTTCTGGATCAGGGATACATTTGTGTAGTTGGAAGGATACAGTATCTTTAATAGCAATTAACACACCTCGTTGTTTCCGTCAATAACATGACATATATATGTGGGAAGTTCTTGTGTTGGCAGTAGGGTGTGGCATCGAGGGCGAAGTGCATTTTTGAATGCATAGAATATCGCTACTGTGCTCTATAGCCGTTTTCCATAGGGATGTTCTTTTGGCCGGATGTTTTAGGCCCTTCGCATTGATAGACAGAACGTTGAAGTTCACGGTCGATTTTATGTGCCACTGAGAATGTGGTGCATAGAAAGGAAAACTCACGTTTGGTGGGTCGAGAGAAGTCTCTCAGGTGGTTACTGGATGTTTAAGTCCTCCAGGAGTCTTGTGTTCTCAGGGACCTGGAGTTAATAAACGATCGTGCTCGTATAGTCTGTGATGTTGCGAAGAGAAAAAAAAATACTGGTTAATGCACAGGTAATATTCGTAAGTATGCAGTTAGTTAGTTTCCTGAGCCGTGTGGCAGAAGAGAGCTCACTTTCTTTTAATCTAGTGGTCACTGTGTCCCACAGCCGTGGGGGAAGTCACAACTAAAATAAGATCTACTTGTTAACTGTAACTCAAAAGTCAGTAAGCAATTTCGTAGTACTGACGAAATGTAAGGGTAAAGTTCTGTAAAGAAATTTTCCACTTAGACAGAGAAACGGGGATATAGGTTGCAGGTAAGATGTCTACTTATGTGCAAGTCATTTTCCACTGGAATGACAAGAGACCATGTTTTGGATGCTATGCTGCTGAGGTCCCATAGGAGCCTTCACCTCAGAGTTAGGGAGCTTCAGGATTATTAGAAGCTTGTAGAAGCCGTAAACCATTGTTAGGGCTTGAGATTGTGTACGCTGCACCATTTTTGGTGATCACTACCATTGCCGGGTGGCGCCACTTGTAAGGTATCTTGTGGTTGTTAAGGGCCTTATTGATAGTTTTCATCTGGCGTCTCTTGTTGAGGGTGTACTGTGAGAGATCAGCATACAATTGAATCCCGTGGTATGGAGGTGGGAGATCAGGCATTGCTCTTGCTTTGGTCAGCAGTTTCTCTTTTGTGGGGTAGAAATTAATTTTCATTAATACATCTCTGGGAATTAATGCATCCAGGTGTTTTGGTTTTGGAATGCGGTGTATACGATCGATAGTACATTCGATCAGTGATATCTCGGGCAGCATTTTAGTAATCATATCTCCTGCAAATTTTTGAAGATCGGTCGGGGGAATAGATTTGGGTATCCCTCTGAGTTTGACATTATTTCTCCTCGAGCGGTCCTCGAGGTCTGCGATTTTAGCTTTTATCCACTCAGTGTTGTCTAAGTGGTCTATATGCACGTCTATGAGGTTGTTCACTGTTGTGGTGCAGGCATCCATTTTGTGTTCTATGTGTTGGACTCTTTCACCTAGCCCCTGCAATTCAGATGTGAAACTGCTAAACATGGTGGATATGTTTAAAATGAGGGAAGCTTGCAGTGAGAAGAGCATGTCCTTCATTGTGGTGTC
This sequence comes from Aquarana catesbeiana, assembly GCF_042186555.1. NCBI lineage: Eukaryota > Metazoa > Chordata > Amphibia > Anura > Ranidae > Aquarana > Aquarana catesbeiana. The sequence goes on along the minus strand of NC_133324.1, from coordinate 707,715,520 downwards.
CAGGACTGGTTGGCCAGATGTGGGGTAGTTCGCTATAGAAGATGATGCATTGAGGCCTGCCTGATACTGGTGGGGTGCTGTGCTCGCCGTGCCTGAGGCCTGTGCTGCGGGATCCAGACGCATCCGCGCCTTCGTCAGGCTGTTCGGTGACGGGCTATTAGGTGGCAATCTTTGTGTAAGAAGCGGGTTGTCCTCTGTCTCCCATGTATCAGGATTGGCATCTGGGAGATCTGTGTAAGAGGATGATGCCTGAGGCTGCTCTCCACCTGCACCATCTTGCCAGTTCTCCCTGGCCATCGCCGGCATAGTGAAGAAGTCTGTGAGTTTCTTAGGTTGCCTTTCTTCTTTCCGTTTACGGGACTGCATTGAGTGGTCTCCTACAATGATGTGGAGCTTTAGTATAGCTCTCGGTGTGCGGTATATCGCGGTGATCGTAGCTCTTTCCCCGGTTGTCAGTCAGAGCTATGGGCTTAAGCGGTCATCACGATCGTGCGCAAGCCACGCCCCCTTCATTACAATATTTAATGACCAGCATTGGTCATTCTTATTTTAAGAAAATAATTCAAAAACATTGGCCAATTCTGGGGCAAGATAAAGCACTTGGGAGAGTGCTCCTAAGTAAACCCCAGGTTGTATTTCGACTTGCAACTAACGTCAAAAGCCTTATTGTTCCTAGTCGTCCTAAAGAAAAACAGAGTGCCAGGATGGCAGATATTCCCCAATTCTTTAACATTACAGGATGCTATAAATGTAAAGGCACCAAGTGTAAAGTCTGTAGATTTATTTCACATAGCCAGAAAAAATTTTGAAAACAAGGATGGACGTATTTTCAAAATAAAACAATTCATCTGTTGTAGTACCAAATTTGTTGTATATGGACTGAGGTGCCCATGTGGGCTTATTTATGTTGGTAGGACAGTGTGTGCCATGCGGACATGTTTTGGGGAACACCGTAGGCTTATAGAGAAGAAGATAGAAAAACATAGTGTCCCACGCCACTTTAAATACAAACATGGGGGTAGCACTGAAGGTCTGGAACTCTTTGGCGTTGAATCCATATCCATGTTGATCCCTGAAGGCGAAAGATTTGCTTGTTTATGTAAACGAGAATCTTTTTTTGGATTTTTACCCTAAACAGCATGACACCTGATGGGTTAAATGAAGAACTCAAGATTGGTACTCTCATATGAAGTATTATTAATATGTGACGTGGCATATTGTTCTGCATTTATAGATAGATATATATCTATATACTATATACTGTAACATTCTATATTTGATGTATCCAATATATTTATAAACCCTCCTAAACTGCATACTTATTGACAGATCGATTGATCATATGGGAATATGTAGAGAATGTTTATGCATATAGAATATTCAAAAGTGGAAATTGTGTATAAATGCCTAGAAATTAGGGATCTATTAATATCATGAATAGGTTAATAACAATATAGAATCAGCAGAAACCTGGTAAATATTTCAAATCAGAATCAAAATGATGATCTCAACATAATAAGGATGATTCTAAGTAAAAATATGATAATAATTCACAATAAATTTAAAATAGTTCTCCAAGCATGTATACGGTTAATGAGAATCAAATCAAATTTTATTAAAGCATTTCAAATAGTATAATTAAACAATATATCTACTTTGAATTTTTCATTTTATTATATTAAAGCAAAAGCAATAAATATATATATATTTTATATATATATATATATATATATATATATATATATATATATATATAATTGTTTGGATGCTGTTGCTATTTATCAGGCCCTCTCCTCTGTAAATGCACTTTAATTATAGTTCCTGTTGGGAGCTCCCTGCTCCTGACCTGTAGAATGGCATTGGCTGTTCCGTGGGAGGGGCAGAAGGGTTCTCATATATAAAATCAGGTTAGAGGAAAGAAGGGCATGACCTGAAGAAGGAGGCCATGCCTCCAAAACATGTTGTCTTGGCAACCGCTCTGCTAGTCAGGAGGAGTTACTTCATTCACACAGTCTTCCATTCACGGCCGCGAGTGACGTCATACAGCGTCGGCTGGACCGAGTGCATGTCTTGCAGCAAACACAGTGGGACATGAGGAGGAAGTGGAGTCCGCTCTATACATCCCCCATTCATATCACTAGCTTTTGGGAGCCAACCCATTCTATCAGGCCAGGAGAGGAGACATCCACCTTGCTGTACATGCGATTTTCAGATCCATGTTTGTGAGCGTAACCCTTTTTAATTTGAATTTGTATTCTAGTAATAAACAGTATCACACTAGAGCAGCTTTGCGCTCTCTTTTCTTTGTATGTTTCTACATAAAGATGGCCTAGGCTATAGGAAGATTGCCAAGACCCTAAAACTGAGCTGCAGCATGATGGCCAAGACCATACAGCAGTTTACCAGGACAGGTTCCACTCAGAACAGGCCTTGCCATGGTTGACCAAAGAAGTTGAGTGCACATGCTCAGCATCATATCCAGAGGTTGTCTTTGGGAAATAGACGTATGAGTGCTGCTAGCATTGCTGGAGAGGTTGAAGGGGTGGGGGGGTCAGCCTGTCAATGCTCAGACCATACGCCGCACACTGCATTAAATTGGTATGCATGGCTGTCATCTCAGAAGGAAGCCTCTTATAAAGATGATGCACAATAAAGCCCACAAACAGTTTGCTGAAGACAAGCAGACTAAGGACATGGATTACTGGAACCATGTCCTGTGGTCTGATGAAACTAAGATAAACTTACAGTGGGGACGGAAAGTATTCAGACCCCTTAAATTTTTCACTCTTTGTTATATTGCAGCCATGTGCTAAAATCATTTAAGTTCATTTTTTTTCCTCATTAATGTACACACAGCACCCCATATTGACGGAAAAACACAGAATTGTTGACATTATTGCAGATTTATTAAAAAGAAAAACTGAAATATCACATGGTCCTAAGTATTTAGACCCTTTGCTGTGACACTCATATATTTAATCAGGTGCTGTCCATTTCTTCTGATCATCCTTGAGATGGTTCTACACCTTCATTTGAGTCCAGCTGTGTTTGATTATACTGATTGGACTTGATTAGGAAAGCCACACACCTGTCTATATAAGACCTTACAGCTCACAGTGCATGTCAGAGCAAATGAGAATCATGAGGTCAAAGGAACTCCCTGAAGAGCTCAGAGACAGAATTGTAGCAAGGCATAGATCTGGCCAAGGTTACAAAAAAAATTCTGCTGCACTTAAGGTTCCTAAGAGCACAGTGGCCTCCATAATCCTTAAATGGAAGACGTTTGGGACCACCAGAACCCTTCCTAGAGCTGTAAAGATGAATGCGGCCAAGTACAAGGATATTCTGGACGAAAACCTTCTCCAGAGTGCTCAGGACCTCAGACTGGGCCGAAGGTTTACCTTCCAATGACCTTAAGCACACAGCTAAAATAACGAAGGAGTGGCTTCACAACAACTCCTTGAATAGCCCAGCCAGAGCCCTGATTTAAACTCAATTGAGCATCTCTTGAGAGACCTAAAAATGGCTGTCCACCAACGTTTACCATCCAACCTGACAGAACTGGAGAGGATCTGCAAGGAGGAATGGCAGAGGATCCCCAAATCCAGGTGTGAAATACTTGTTGCATCTTTCCCAAAATGGCTCATTAGCTCATTAGCTCATTGGCTCATGGCTATATTAGATCAAAAGGGTGCTTCTACTAAATACTGAGCAAAGAGTTTGGATAGGACCATGGGATATTTCATTTTTTCTTTTTTAACCACTTGAGCCCCGGACCATTATGCTGCCTAAGGACCAGAGGTCTTTTTCCAATTTGGCACTGCGTCGCTTTAACTGCTAATTGCGCGGTTATGCAATGCTGTACCCAAACGAAATTTGCGTCCTTTTCTTCCCACAAATAGAGCTTTCTTTTGATGGTATTTGATCACTTCTGCAGTTTTTATTTTTTGCGCTATAAACGGAAAAAGACCGAAAATTTTGAAAAAAAATGATATTTTCTACTTTTTGTTATAAAAAAAATCCAATAAACTCAATTTTAGTCATACATTTAGGCCAAAATGTATTCGGCCACATGTCTTTGGTAAAAAAAATGTCAATAAGCGTATATTTATTGGTTTGCGCAAAAGTTATAGCGTCTACAAACTAGGGTACATTTTCTGGAATTTACACAGCTTTTAGTTTATGACTGCCTATGTCATTTCTTGAGGTGCTAAAATGGCAGGGCAGTACAAAACCCCCCCAAATGACCCCATTTTGGAAAGTAGACACCCCAAGGAAATTGCTGATAGGCATGTTGAACCCATTGAATATTTATTTTTTTTGTCCCAAGTGATTGAATAATGACAAAAAAAAAAAAAAAAAAAAATATTTACAAAAAGTTGTCACTAAATGATATATTGCTCACACAGGCCATGGGCCTATGTGGAATTGCACCCCAAAATATATTCAGCTACTTCTCCTGAGTACGGGGATACCACATGTGTGGGACTTTTTGGGAGCCTAGCCGCGTATGGGACCCCGAAAACCAATCACCGCCTTCAGGATTTCTAAGGGTGTAACTTTTTGATTTCACTCTTCACTGCCTATCACAGTTTCTGAGGCCATGGAATGCACAGGTGGCACAACCCCCCCCCAAATGACCCCATTTTGGAAAGTAGACACCCCAAGCTATTTGCTGAGAGGCATATTGAGTCCATGGAATATTTTATATTTTGACACAAGTTGCGGGAAAGTGACACTTTTTTTTTTTTTTTTTGCACAAAGTTGTCACTAAATGATATATTGCTCACACAGGCCATGGGCCTATGTGGAATTGCACCCCAAAATACATTTAGCTGCTTCTCCTGAGTATAGGGATACCACATGTGTGGGACTTTTTGGGAGCCTAGCCGCGTACGGGGCCCCGAAAACCAATCACCGCCTTCAGCGTTTTTAAGGGCGTGAATTTTTGATTTTACTCTTCACTGCCTAACACCGTTTCGGAGGCCATGGAATGCCCAGGTGGCACAAAACCCCCCCAAATGACCCCATTTTGGAAAGTAGACACCCCAAGCTATTTGCTGAGAGGCATGGTGAGTATTTTGCAGCTCTCATTTGTTTTTGAAAATGAAGAAAGACAAGAAAAAACTTTTTTTTTTTTTCTTTTTTCAAATTTCAAAACTTTGTGACAAAAAGTGAGGTCTGCAAAATACTCACTATACCTCTCAGCAAATAGCTTGGGGTGTCTACTTTCCAAAATGGGGTCATTTGGGGGGGTTTTGTGCCACCTGGGCATTCCATGGCCTCCGAAACTGTGATAGGCAGTGAAGAGTGAAATCAAAAATTCACGCCCCTTAGAAAGCCTGAAGGCGGTGCTTGGTTTTCGGGGTCCCGTACACGGCTAGGCTCCCAAAAAGTCTCACACATATGGTATCCCCGTACTCAGGAGAAGCAGCAGAATGTATTTTGGGGTGTAATTTCACATATTCCCATGGCATGTTTGAGCAATATATCATTTAGTGACAACTTTGTGCAAAAAAAAAAAAAAAAAAAAAAAAATTTGTCTCTTTCCCGCAACTTGTGTCGCAATATAAAATATTCCATGGACTCGACATGCCTCTCAGCAAATAGCTTGGGGTGTCTACTTTCCAAAATGGGGTCATTTGGGGGGGTTTTGAACTGTCCTGGCATTTTATGCACAACATTTAGAAGCTTATGTCACACATCACCCACTCTTCTAACCACTTGAAGACAAAGCCCTTTCTGACACTTATTTTTTACATGAAAAAGTTTTTTTTTTTTTGCAAGAAAATTACTTTGAACCCCCAAACATTATATATTTTTTTAAAGCAAATGCCCTACAGATTAAAATGGTGGGTGTTTCATTTTTTTTTTTCACACAGTATTTGCGCAGCGATTTTTCAAACGCATTTTTTGGGGAAAAAACACACTTTTTTAAATTTTAATGCACTAAAACACACTATATTGCCCAAATGTTTGATGAAATAAAAAAGATGATCTTAGACCGAGTACATGTATACCAAACATGACATGCTTTACAATTGCGCACAAACGTGCAGTGGCAACAAAATAAATACATTTTTAAAAGCCTTTAAAAGCCTTTACAGGTTACCACTTTAGATCTACAGAGGAGGTCTACTGCAAAAATTACTGCCCTCGATCTGACCTTCGCGGCGATACCTCACATGCATGGTGCAATTGCTGTTTACATTTGACGACAGACCGCCGCTTGCGTTCGCCTTAGCGCAAGAGCAGGGGGCGACAGGGGTGCTTTTTTTTTTTTTTTTTTTTTCTTTATTATTTTTTTGCTTTTTTATCTTATTTTTAAACTGTTCCTTTCATTTTTTTTTTTTTTTAAATCATTTTTATTGTTATCTCGGGGAATGTAAATATCCCCTATGATAGCAATAGGTAGTGACAGGTACTCTTTTTTGAAAAAATTGGGGTCTATTAGACCCTAGATCTCTCCTCTGCCCTCAAAGCATCTGACCACACCAAGATCGGTGTGATAAAATGCTTCCCCAATTTCCCAATGGCGCTATTTACATCCGGCGAAATCTAAGTCATAAAATGCTCGTAGCTTCCGGTTTCTTAGGCCATAGAGATGTTTGGAGCCACTCTTGTCTCTGATCAGCTCTATGGTCAGCTGGCTGAATCACCGGCTGCATTCTCAGGTTCCCTGTTGAGACAGGAGAGCCAGAGAAAAACACGGAAGACGGTGGGGGGGGGGCATTCCCTCCCACGGCTTGTAAAGGCAGTCTAGAGGCTAATTAGCCGCTAGGATTGCTTTTACATGAAAGCCGACCGCTGGCTGAAAAGAATGATACCAAGATGATACCTAAACCTGCAGGCATCATTCTGGTATAACCACTCAAAGTTGTGAATGGCGTACCTGAAGACAAAAAATGGTTAACAATAAAGCACAGTAAACAATAAAGTATAAATAATTACATACCTGAAAAACAAACATGATAAAACATAATAACAATAACAATAACAATAAAACACTGCAGAATAGAATACAGTAAAAAAAGAGCAGAACAATAGAGAGAGAGAATAGAGAGAGAGAACAATAAAACGACAACTATTTTTTTTTATTTTATATATATATTTTTTTTTTTTACACTTTTTTTGTAACTAACTTTTATAACTGTAACCGGTTCCAGGTTCGGGTCTCTCAAAATGCGATGGCATCTTGGGAGACCCTGTGAAAGTGTGCCTAGTCTGTGCAATGCTGTACCCTACGCTAATACTCAACTAGTGAATGGTAGCGTTCAAAACATTCACCAATGCAAAGACCAGGATTGTCAGGACAGGAGGGACAATAATAGCGGGTGTCACGCCTATATCCGCGTTTGCTGCAGACACAACATCTTTTTGGGGGGGTTCGTTGGGTAGGGGTACTCGGGAGCACATAAAAATGCCTCTCATGCAGCCGACTGCATTTCGTTGGGGGATGTGAATGGGGGAAGTACGGGCGCTGCAGAAGTGGTGGGTTCCCAATTAGGATTGGCGAATGCAGCAGGAAGGGCACTATGGGCACGACGGGCCTGTGTTTGTCTTTTTGGTGGCAGCGGGACACTACTTGTGCTTGTCACCTCACCAGCTTGAACTGCACTTATGGGACTCGCCACGTCACCAAGTGTTACTGCAGTGCTGGTTTGACTACGACCGGGGTGTACTAGGCCGCTGGTGCTTGCCAGTTCAATAAAAAGCTTCCAAAAAAACTGTTAGCGATCGCAGGGATCAGGCCTGACTCTGCGAACGCTGCAGTTATGCGTTTAGTGTTTTGTAAGTGACAGTGATCGATCGATACTGCACTTGGGTGGGCTGGACTGGGCCGGGCGGAGGGGCAAAACGCAGGTGCTAGCAGGTATCTGGGTTGATCCCGCTAACACTGCGTTTTTGGGAACCCTAAACTGCTGGGGACGCTAGTATAGATCTGATCGGATCAGATATTGATCCGTTCAGATACTATACCACTAAAGGAGGCGTATGCTGCGTGCGTGGGTGTTAGTGGTACTGGCGCTAACCTGACGCTTCCTGGGGCCGGTGCTTGCTAGTTCACCAAAATGCTACCAAAAAAACTGTTAGCGATCGCAGGGATCAGGCCTGACTCTGCGAACGCTGCAGTTATGCGTTTAGTGCCTTGTAAGTGTCAGTGATCGATCGATACTGCACTTGGGTGGGCTGGGCTGGGCCGGGCGGAGGGGCACAACGCAGGTGCTAGCAGGTATCTGGGCTGATCCCGCTAACACTGCGTTTTTGGGAACCCTAAACTGCTGGGGACGCTAGTATAGATCTGATCGGATCAGATATTGATCCGATCAGATACTATACCACTAAGGGAGGTGTACGGTGCGTGCGTGGGTGTTAGCGGTACTGGCGCTAACCTGACGCTGCCTGGTGCTTGCTTGCCAGTTCACCAAAATGCTACCAAAAAAACTGTTAGCGATCGCAGGGATCAGGCCTGACTCTGCGAACGCTGCAGTTATGCGTTTAGTGTTTTGTAAGTGACAGTGATCGATCGATACTGCACTTGGGTGGGCTGGGCGGAGGGGCAAAACGCAGGTGCTAGCGGGTATCTGGGCTGATCCCGCTAACACTGTGTTTTTGGGAACCCTAAACTGCTGGGGACGCTAGTATAGATCTGATCAGATCAGATATTGATCCGATCAGATACTATACCACTAAGGGAGGCGTATGCTGCGTGCGTGGGTGTTAGCGGTACTGGCGCTAATCTGACGCTGCCTGGGGCGACGCATATCACCGCCGGGCGATCAGGGGGCTAAACCTTTATTAGGTAATAAACGGCGGGTGCCCTGACACTATAAAAAATAAACGAACTAACCTGCGTCACCCGTAACGGTTATACGGTGATCAGTGGTGAAAGGGTTAACTAGGGGGCAATCAAGGGGTTAAAACATTTATTAGGTAGTATATGGGGGTCCCTGTCACTATAAAACGCTGACGGCGAACCTAAATATTTACCTCACTAACTAGCGTCACCAGCGACACTAATACAGCGATCAGAAAAATGATCGCTTAGCGACACTGGTGACAGGGGGTGATCAAGGGGTTAAAACTTTATTAGGGGGGGTTAGGGGGGTACCCTAGACCTAAAGGGGGGTAATACTCACTGTCCCAACACTGTAACTGTCACAAACTGACACTATGCAGTAATCAGAAAAAAAAAAAAAAAAAAACCTGCTGGTGTCAGTTTGTGACAGGGGGGGGGGTGATTGGGGGGGATCGGGGGGCGATCGGGGGGGGGATCGGGGTGTTTTGTATGCCTGGCATGTTCTACTGTGTGTGTGTGTGTTGTGCACTCACATTGATGTCTTCTCCCCTCGGCGCTGGAACGGAAACTACCGAGCCGAGGGGAGATGACATCATTTCCTTTGCTGCTGTTTAGCATACAGCAGCAAAGGAGTGTTCCCATTGGCCGGCGGCGATCGCGAGGGGGGGGCCACGAACGGATGGCCTCCCCCTCATCTCGGATCGCCGGGGAACAGAACGGGACCGCTTCGGGCACCGGGGGGGGGTCCGATCGGACCCCCCACCCGCGAGAGGCAAATCACGTACATGTACGTGATTTTGCCTGCCCGTGCCGCCTTGCCGACGTAAATCGGCGTTAGGCGGTCCTTAAGTGGTTAATAAATCTGTAAATATGTCAACAATTCTGTGTTTTTCTGTCAATATGGGGTGCTGTGTGCACATTAATGAGGAAAAAAAATGAACTTAAATGATTTTAGCAAATGGCTGCAATATAACAAAGAGTAAAAAATGTAGGTGGGTCTGAATACTTTCCTTCCCCACTGTATATATATATATATATATATATATATATATATATATATATATATATATATATATATATATATATATATATACACAGTCTAGCATATATATATTGGGAAAAAACACAGTTTTCCTTTCCAGAGGAGCAAGCCAACTGTGTTTTTTCCTTTCCCGATGAGTGACAAGCATTGCTGACAGGTGTCTGGTATGAATCATGAGGGGGAACGCCGCGCCAAATTATAAATAAAAAACTGGCATGGGTTCCCCCCCAGGGGCATACCAGGCCCTTAGGTCTGGTATGGATTTTAAGGGGAACCCCATACACCGAAAAAAAAACAGTGTGGGGGTCCCCCCAAAATCCATACCAGACCTTTATCCAAGCACGCAGCCCGGCCGGTCAGGAAAGGGGGTGAGGACGAGTGAGCGCCCCCCTCCTGAACCGTACCAGGCCGAATGCCCTCAACATGTGGGGTGGGCGCTTTGGGGCAGGGGCGCCCTGCGGCCCCCCACCCCAAAGCACCTTGTCTCCATTTTGATGAGGACAAGGGCCTCTTCTGGACAACCCTGGCCGTTGGTTGTCGGGGTCTGCTGGTGGAGGGCTTATCGGAATCCGGGAGCCCCCTTTAATAAGGGGGCCTCCAGATCCCGGCCCACCACCCTATGTGAATGAGTATGGGTACATCGTACCCCTACCCATTCACCTGGGGAAAAAAGTGTCAATAAAAAACACTAGACAGCTTTTTAAAGTAATTTATTAAGCAGCTCCGGGGGTCTTCTTCTGACTTTGGGGGTCTTCTTCCGACTTCTCCCGGTGTCCGGTTCTTCTCCCGCTCTCCGGCCTCTTCTTCCGGTGTCCGATTCTTCCCCCACTCTCCGGCCTCTTCTCCCGGTGTCCAGTTCTTCTCCCACTCTCTGGTTCTTCTGCCGGGCTCCTCCGCTATCTTCTGCTCTTTTGCCGCTCTTATGCTAGCGGTGGCCCGGTCTTCTCCGTCGTCTTGTTCCCTCTTCTCTTCTTCCGATGTTGACACGACGCTCTCTCCCGCTGTAATGCTGTGTGTGAGGTGCGCAATGACATATATAGGTATGGGGCGTGGTCACCGGGTGATGTCACAGTCTCAGCATGCCCCGGGACTGTGATGGAAAAGACCGGGCCACCGCTAACAAAAGAGCGACAAAAGAGCAGAAGAGAGCGGAGGAGCCCGGCAGAAGAACCAGAGATCGGGAGAAGAACCGGACACCGGGAGAAGTGGCCGGAGAGCAGGAGAAGAACTGGACACCGGGAGAAGAAGCCGGAAAGTGGAAGAAGAACCGGACACCAGGAGAAGTCGGAAGAAGACCCCTGAAGTCAGAAGAAGACCCCTGGAGCTGCCTAATAAATTACTTTAAAAACCTGTCTAGTGTGTTTTTTTATTGACACTTTTTTCCCCAGGTGAATGGGTAGGGGTACGATGTACCCCATACTCGATCACATAGGGTGGGGGGCCGGGATCTGGGGGCCCCCTTATTAAAGGGGACAAGGTGCTTTGGGGTGGGGGGGCCGCAGGGTGCCCCCCTGCCCCAAAGCGCCCACCTCCCATGTTGAGGGCATGAGGCCTGGTACTGTTCAGGAGGTGCTCAGGTAAGGGTCTGGTATGGATTTTGGGGGGACCCCCACACCATTCTTTTGGCGTAGGGGGTTCCCCTTAAAATCCATACCAGACCTAAGGGCCTGGTATGCCCCTGGAGGGGAACCTATGCTGGTTTTTTATTTAAAATTTGGCGCTGCGTTCCCCCTCATGATTCATACCAGACACCTATCAGCAATGCTTGTCGCTCATCAGGAAAGGAAAAAACACAGTTTTTCTTTCCCGATGAGTGAGCCAGCGCGAGATGTACAGCACCCTGTCGCCGAGAACCAGCATGATGGGATCGCGCTGGAAACACATTCTAGCGGTCAGGTACTGTATATATATATATATATATATATATATACCCTGTTTCTCTGAAAATAAGACCTAGCGTGATTGTCAGTGATGGCTGCAATATAAGCCCTACCCCCCAAATAAGCCCTACTTGTCACTCCTTTCATAGCCCCACCATCATGCACAGAGGAGTCCCCAGAATTTTTCGACCACAGTGTCGGTTACATGCTGCCTGAGGATGCACAACAATTTGAAGGCTCCGATGTTGGTTCCCAGGTGGAGGAAGGGAGTAACGTGAGCCTAGAGCGAGGGGATGCCACAGAAGTACAAGAAACTGGCAGTCATGTTCCCCAAGCTGCAGTATACTGTCAAGTTTGCTCCAGTGACAAGGAGGGAGGGGATGATGAGGTCAATGACTGTACTTGGGTGCCTGAGAGAAGGGAGGAGGAAAGTGAGGAGGAGGAGGCACGACTCCAATAAGGCAGGATGTCCTCCAGGGGTCAGTTTAAGGGCAGCCACCCTATTGCATCACACTGCAGAGCTCTGCAGGTGCAGGGTGCTGCTGACTCCCTGCTGACTTTTAAAAGTTCCTTGGTGTGGGCCTTTTTCTACATGTGCAGCATATTGCATCATTGCTGTTTGCAACCTATGTCTGAAGCGGATCAAGCATGGCCAGAACAGCAGCCGCTTGAGCACCACATGCTTGACCAGGCAAATGACGACCTGCCATGCAGTCTGTTGGCATCAGTACCTGAAAGACCCACATCATAGAAAAAGGCAAACTTCTCCTTGCTCCTTACCTGTGATCTCAAACACTACTATACCTCCAGTCCTCTCAAAAACCTGCACTGAGAGGAATGAAGGTATAGCAATAGGTGTCACAAGTACTTGCAGCCAATCTGCTAGCACTACACCACCAGTTGATTTCAGAAGGCAAATTTCCCTACCTCAGATGCTGAACCTGAGCCATCCACATGCTCAGTGTCTAAATGCTAGCTTGGCCAAATTGCTAGCACTGCAACTGCTGCCTTTTCAGCTGGTAGACTCAGCCCCCTTTCGTGTATTTGTGGAATGTGCTGTACCACGGTGGCAGGTTCCAAAATGCCATTTCTTTTCATGTAAGACCATTCAGGCTCTTTACTGCCATGTGGAAGGCAATGTTTTGGCCTCGTTGGACAGGACGGTCAGCAGTAAGGTTCATATTACTGCTGACTCATAGTCCAGCAGGCGCACTGGGTAACTTTGCTGGCAGCTGGAAAGGATGCAGGACAGGGTTCAGTGTTGGAGCTTGTTCTGCCAACCCGCTTCAAAAAAGCTAGTGGTGATTCTGCCACAACATCTGTATGCTCCCCCCTTCTTCCTCTATGGTCTCTTCTGCAGAATTGTCCTCTGAACCAGCAGTGCTCCCTAAACGCTAGGCAAGCAGTCAGGCAAAAAGATGTCATGCGGTGCTTGAGTTGATCTGCCTTGGGGCAGGAGCCACTGGGGCAGAGATTCTGTCAACTCTGCAGGGGCAGGCTCAGAGGTGGTTGATGCCACGCCAGCTTCAGCCAGGAATGGTTGTATGCGACAATGGCACCAACCTTCTCTCTGCCCTCCGACAAGGACACTTGACCCATTTTCCATGTTTGGCACACATCCTGAATTTGGTGGTGCAGCTTTTATTGACCAGGTACCCCAGCTTACAAGATTTCCTGAGGCAGGCCAGAAAAGTCTGTGGTAATTTCCGCTGGTCTTACAATGTCAGTGCTCAGGTGGCTGACATTCAAAGGGAATGCAACCTGCCCATCAACCACCTCATTTGTGATATGTCCACCAGGTGGAACTCAATGTTGGCAATGCTGCAGTGGCTGCACACACAGCAGAGGGCCATCAATGAGTACCTGTGCAAGTATGGCACCAGGCTCAGGGGAGCTTGGCTTCTTTTCGCCATACCAGTGGCCACTGATCAAAGATGCATGCACTGTCCTGTCATCATTTGAGGAGGCCACAAGGATGGTGAGCAGCGACAATGCATGCATCAGTGACACTGTCCCTCTAGTCTTCCTGCTGAAGCCCACGCTTCATGGAATCATGGACAGGGCACTTGAGGCAGAACAGCAAGAGGAAGAGGAGGACTTCCTTTCCTCTCAAGGCCCCCTTTATCCAGATAGCATTCCTGTGGGTCTGCCAAACACACAGGAAGAAAATGGAGGAGGATTGTGTCAGCATGGATGTTGAGGATAACACGCAGCAGTCTTCAAGGGATGGTTTTCAATCCCAGGAAACCCAAGGAGTTGTACGTGGCTGCTAGGAGGTAGTTATGGATAATGTGATCCTTAGTGACCCAGAGGACTCAGAATCGAATGCCTCTGTAAACTTATGCTACATGGCCTCCCTGATTCTGCAAAGCCTGTGAAAGGACCCTAGGATTTGTGGTATTAAGGAGAGGGATCATTACTGGCTGGCAACCCTTCTTGATCCACATTATTAGGGTAAGGTTGCAGAACTCATCCTGCTTTCTCAGAAGGAGCAGAGGATGAAACATCTTCAGGAGGCCTTGAAGAAACGTTTGTATAATGTATTTCCAGACCCTGGGAGGCTACCATTTTCTGGTGCTGGACAACCTGTTTCTGAGGCTTTGTTCAGTCAGAGGAGCCGGCAGAGAAGGTGGCTGGCTGACCAATGCCTTTAAACAAGTTTTCAGTCCTCAGCACCAAAGACTCTGGTTCATGCAACCATCTCCAGTGTCTGCATTATATGGTGTAGAAATATCTAGGGGCAAGAGCAGACTTGGAGACCTTTCCAACAGAGCATCCACTGGGTTACTGGGTCTTGAGGATGGACCACTGGCCAGAACTTGCTCAATATGCAATTGAGCTACTGTCCTGCATCCAGCCTGCTTTCTGAATGCACATTTAGTGCTGCTGAAGGGTTTGTAACGGATCAAAGAGTGTGCCTGTTCACAGACTCCATTGATAGGCTCACATTTATAAAAATGAATCAGTCCTGGGTCAGCAGTAGGGATGAGCCGAACACACCCCTGTTTGGTTCGCACCAGAACATGCAAACAGGCAAAAAAATTGTTCGAACACGCAAACACCGTTAAAGTCTATGGGACTCGAACATGAATAATCAAAAGTGCTAATTTTAAAGGCTTATATGCAAGTTATTGTCATAAAAAGTGTTTGGGGACCTGGGTCCTGCCCCAGGGGACATGGATCAATGCAAAAAAAGTTTTAAAAAACGTCCCTTTTTTCGAGAGCAGTGATTTTAATAATGCTTAAAGTGAAACAATAAAAGTGTAATATTCCTTTAAATTTCGTATCTGGGGGTGTCTATAGTATGCCTGTAAAGGGGCGCACGTTTCCAGTGTTTAGAACAGTCTGACAGCAAAATTACATTTCAAAGGAAAAAAAGTCATTTAAAACTACTAGCGGCTATTAATGAATTGTCGGTCCGACAATACACATAAAAGTTCATTGATAAAAACGGCATAGGAATTCCCCACAGGGGAACCCCGAACCAAAATTTTTTTAAAAATGGCATGGGGGGTCCCCCTAGATTCCATACCAGGCCCTTCAGGTCGGGTATGGATATTAAGGGGAACCCCGGACAAAATAAAAAAAATGGCATGGGGTCCCCCACAAAATCTATACTGATTTTAAGGGGAACCCGCGCCACAATTTAAAAAAAAATGGCGTGGGGTCCCCCAAAAATCCATTCCAGACCCTTATCCGAGCACGCACCCTGGCAGGCCGCAGGAAAAGAGGGGGAGACAAGAGAGAGCCCCCCCTGAACCGTACCAGGCCACATGCCCTCAACATTGGGAGGGTGCTTTGGGGTAGCCCCCCAAAGCACGTTGTCCCCATATTGATGGGGACAAGGGCCTCATCCCCACAACCCTTGCAAGGTGGTTGTGGGGGTCTGCGGGCGGGGGGCTTATTGGAATCTGGAAGCCCCCTTTAACAAGGGGACCCCCAGATCCCAGCCACCCTCTGTGTGAAATGGTAAGGGGGTACAAAAGTACCCCTACCATTTCACAAAAAAACTGTCAAAAATGTTAAAAATGACAAGAGACAGTTTTTGACAATTCCTTTATTTAAAGTCTTCTTTTTTCCATCTTCTTTCTTCTATCTTCTTTCTTCTATCTTCCTTCAGTTTCTTCCTCCATCTTCTTCTTCTTCTGATTCTTCTGGTTCTGGCTCCGCATCCATGATGGGAGGCTCCTGAGAAGAAGAAGGGAAGAAGACGCCATGGAGGAAGATGCCGGATGAGAACACTGGAGGAAGAACCAGAAGAAGAAGAAGATGGAGGAAGAAACCAAAGGAAGATAGAAGAAAGAAAATAGAAGAAAGAAGATGGAAAAAGGAAGACTTTAAATAAAGGAATTGTCAAAAACTGTCTCTTGTCATTTTTAACATTTTTTTGTGAAATGGTAGGGGTACTTTTGTACCCCCTTACCATTTCACACAGGGGGGGCGTGATCTGGGAGTCCCCTTGTTAAAGGGGGCTTCCAAATTCCAATAAGCCCTCTACCTGCAGACCCCCAACAACCACCGGGCAAGGGTTGTGGGGATGAGGCCCTGGTCCCCATCTACACGGGGACATGGTGCTTTGGGGGGTCACCCCAAAGCACCCTCCCAATGTTGAGGGCATGTGGCCTGGTATGGTTCAGGGGGGGACGCTCTCTCATCCCCCCTCTGTTCCTGTGGCCTGCCAGGTTGCATTCTTGGATAAGGGTCTGGTATAGATTTTTGGGAGGACCCCATGCCATTTTTTTTAAATTTTGGCACAGAGTTCCCCTTAAAACCCATACCAGACCTGAAGGGTCTGGTATAGATTTTGAGGGGGACCCCCACACAATTTATTTTTCATTTTGGCAGGGGTTCCCCTTAATATCCATACCAAACCTGAAGGGCCTGGTATGGAATTTAGGGGGACCCCCCACGCCATTTTTTTTTCAATTTTGGTTTGGGGTTCCCCTGTGGGGAATTCCCATGCCGTTTTATCAATGAACTGTTATGTGTATTGTCGGATCGATAATTCATTAATAGCTGCAAGTAGTTTTAAATGACTTTTTTTCCTTTGAAATGTCATTTTGCTGTCAGACTGTTCTAAACACTGGAAACATGCGCCCCTTTACAGGCATACTATAGACACACCCCAGGTACGAAATTTAAAGGAATATTACACTTTTATTGTTTCACTTTAAGCATTATTAAAATCACTGCTCCCGAAAAAAACTGACATTTTTAAAAATTTTTTTGCATTGATCCATGTCCCCTGGGACAGGACCCGGGTCCCCAAACACTTTTTCGTTTCAATATATTTTATTTTCAAATAAAAGAGAATACAACATAGGTAATAAACATGAAGTAGGTCCTCAGCCCCTCAGGAACTAATAATGATTTAACAGCTACAGAAGGATAATCATCATATAGTACAGGTAGTTACTAAAGTGATCGGAAAGTGAAAGGTATAACTTGGAAAGCAATAATACATAAAAGGATTCATGTAGGTGAGGAGGAAATCCCGGAGAATAAACTCTGAATTATGTAGTCCTTTTTTATTTTAACTCGGGTTACCTCATAATATGAAAAGGTGGGTGATCCAGGACAGAGAGAGCTCCACCACCCCAATAGGGAACTTACTGTGGCAGAGCCCCCCCCCCCCCGTAATTTACCTTGCGTTACATAAATTTGTGAAAAAACATGTAAATACATCCATCACTTTCTGTAGAGGGTAACAAGTATTGATATCATACGAGACGGATCAAAGGTCTTGGAATAACAAGAGACTAATAAGCATAGTTTGTATTTGACCGTCTTGACGAGCAACTAGCTCAAATGTAGTGGAAAAAAATGAAAGAATAAATTGATCTAAACATATAACTGGTTTTTCCTTTCTTGAGGAGTATGTGGTATAGCCAACATAATGCTAGACCTTTTTACATAGGAGTAATCATGTTTGGTCTAGTTAAAAATCATTTGAGTAAGAAGTGGGGGGTGGGGACCTTAGGAAGAGTGAGTATGGGAGGGGGAAGAGGAGAAAAGAAAGGAAAGAGACAGAAGAAGATATGTACGTTTATATTGGAAGACGACTGGGGGGAACCCAGAGTCCCATAGACGCTTCTTGAGGACTCTAGTAGAGGGATAAACCCACAAAATCTGCCCAAGGCTCCCATATAATTTTGAACTTTTCTGAGCGATCCAAGACTACGCCCGCCATCTTTTCCTGGTTCATAATCAAGGATATCTTTTGTTTGGCCATGAGGGTGGAAACATATGGTTGCTTCCAAGCTTTGGCTATCGTGAGCTTAGCTCCTAGAAGGATAAAGTGTATGAGGCGTTGCGTATTCCTGGAGGCTCCCTGGACTGCGAAGTTAAGGAGTGCTATGAGAGGAGATACTTGAATGGATAAGGCTGTAATTTTGTTAATCCAGGTGAAGATCTTGTGCCAAAACTGGCGTATTCTGGGACAGGACCACCAAGTATGTATCATGTCACCTCTTAATTCACAACCTCTGAAGCAGAGAGGAGAGGAGGACTGGAAAATCGCAGCTATTTTAGAAGGGACTAGGTACCATCTAGTCATAACTTTTACGTTAGCTTCCATGAGGCTGGTATTAAAAATCCCCTTGAAGGATTTTGCGAAATTTCGGTGCCAAGTGTCAGTTTTCCATTGTTGTGCCAAGTCCTCCTCCCATTGAAGCATGTAAGGTGCCTTGGATTGTGTTGATGATAGGGCCCTGTAGATCACCGAAATTCCCCCCCTCTGCTCAATGGCCTGGCCACACCAAGATTCATATTCAGTTATTAATAGTTTGTGGGAAGATATCTTGCACTTTTTCTGTAAAAAGTTTGAGATTTGAGAGAATCTGAAAAATTCTGAGGAGGGCATTTCCAGGTTACTAATGCAATATGATTTGGAGATCGGGCCCAAGGGCCGGAGAAAGTGGCCTATCCTGTATAGCCCTTTGTCTAGCCACCATCGAAAGGCTTTAATGTCTAGCCCCGGTGGGAAGTCAGGATTATGAAATATGTGTTTAAGAGGTTCTATAGGAGATGAAATCTGGTTGTTTTTTCCGTAGGCAATCCCAGAGATGGTAAGAGTGTGATAGCGTTGGGGATAGGATTGAAGGTCTTAGTTTATTAGGGCACCAGAGGAGATAGTCTATGGTATGGAGGGGTACTGCCAGCCTTTCTATATGTACCCAGTCGGGTTGTTCCCAGCGGGAGTACACTGCTGAGATTTGAGCAAGGTGGGCTGCTTGGAAGTAGCAGAGTAGGTTAGGTAAGCCTAGTCCTCCTTCAGACTTGGCTCTAAACAAGATCGATTTTGAGAATCTATGACCTCTTTTGCCTTAAAAATAAATTTTATAATTTTGGCTTGGAATTTTTTTAATCGGGCTTTGTCAATAGGGATTGGGAGGGCCCTAAAGTAATACAGGATGCGGGGGAGAAGGGTCATTTTAATTGAATTTATTTTGCCAAGCCAGGATAACGAGAGCCCAGACCACCTGATCAAGTCCTCTTCCAGTTTTTGGTATAGCTGAGGATAATTAGCTTGATAAAGAAGCTCTATCTTGGGGGTTAATTTAATCCCCAGGTATGTTATATGAGCTTCATTCCACGTGAATCTGAAACTCTCCTTCAGCCTGGCCAGCAAAGGAGTAGGTAAGTTGATGTTGAGCGCTTTAGACTTGTCATAATTTACCTTAAGACCTGAGATAGAACCAAATTCGTCAAGAAGGCGGCATATGTTGGGGAGGGAAGTCAGGGGGGACGATATAAACATTAGGATGTCGTCTGCAAACAATGCACATTTGTGGTGCTGGGAGCCGCACTGAACCCCCTGAATGTTCGGATTAGATCTGATGGCGATTGCTAGGGATTCGATTGCTATGGCAAAAATCAATGGGGATAGGGGGCACCCCTGTCTTGTACCTCTCGAAATGGGGAAAGACTCAGAGTAAAATCCCTGCAGACGCACCTGGGCTGTGGGAAAAGAGTATAGCGCGTGCAGAACATTCAGAAAGGAGTCTCCAAATCCCCATCTATGTAAAATGTTAAATATATAATTCCAGTTTACGGAGTCGAAAGCTTTTTGGAGATCTAGGGACAATAGACATCCTTGTCTGGATGGGCCTCCATCCCAATTTAAGTTGAGGAGAGAAATTATATCTATCGCACATCTAGTTTGATCTGGACCCTGTCTTCCAGGAATAAATCCTACTTGGTCTTTGTGAATGTATACGCTAATAAAGGAAGCCAGGCGGTCTGCAAGGATCTTAGTCAGAAACTTTAAGTCATTATTGATAAGAGATATAGGCCTGTAATTGCCTACGGAGCTGGGGTCTTTATTGGGTTTGGGGAGGACTGTGATGTGAGCCATATTAAGTGAGGAGTCTAGTTGTCCCCCTTGTCTGAGGGTGTTGAAGAACCGGGCCATATATGGAGCAAGTGTGATAGCAAATGATTTATAATAGGGTATAGAAAACACATCTGGGCCTGGTGCTGAGAGAGATTTAGAGTTTTTAATGACAGTGTAAACTTCTTCCGCTGATATAGGGGCATCTAATTTTTGGCGATGGGCATCTTGTAATTTAGGGATTTGAATGTTATTTAAAAAACTGTCCATCTCCCGTTGAGGAGGGTTATGATCCCCACTGTATAAGGCTTTGTAGTATCTCTGAAATTCCCCCATGATACGTTGGGGATTCTGAGAGAGTGTGCCCCCCTGAATTTTAATTTCAGGGAGAGCTTGGGGCCTGAATTTTGGGGAGAGTCTGCTTGCTAGCATTGAGCTTAGTTTGTCACCGTGGCAGTAAAATTTGGATCTATTCCACCTTAACCATTTTTCAGCCTTGGTAGTGAGGGCCAGGTTTAGTGCCATACGGGCTGCGTCTAATTTGGCTGTGGGTACCGAGCTAGGGTTAGTTTTGTGCATTTTAGATAAATCAGAAAATTCCTTGTCTAGTTTTACAATTTCCGCTTTATTTGATTTGTTAATGTGTGAGGCTATTTTGATTAAGTGGCCTCTAAGGACTGCCTTGTGGGCTGCCCAGAGGCAAGAGGGGCTAATATCTGGTGTGTCGTTGGTGTGAAAATAGGATTTGTTAAGTTTTTCGATTTACACTGCTCTGGACGGGTCATTCAGGATGGATTCATTACGTCTTCAGCGTCTATCAGGGAGCCGGCTTCCCTGGCGGAGGAGTGTCAAAACTACCATGGAGTGATCCGACCAGACCACCTCTTTAATAAAAGCTTTTTTGGTCAGTGGGATAGAGGGTGATGTAAGGAGAATATGGTCGATCCTAGAGAAGGTTCCGTGTGGAATTGAGTAGTGGGTGAAGTCTCGGTTAGTGGGGTTGACTTCCCTCCATATGTTGACTAGACCATGTTGGAATAGTAATTTGGCCAATCGGAGGCTCTGTTTGGAAGGTCTAGTTAAGCGTGCACCCGGGGGTCTAGATTTATCCAGTCCCTGATCGAACGCGGTGTTGGAGTCTCCCCCAAAAATCACCGTGCCTTCAGTGAGCGGAGTTAGGGTCTGCAGCATGTTTTGGAAAAAGGCCAATTGGCCAGTATTGGGGGCATAATATGAGATAAATGAGTATAATTGTCCATCTAATTCACCCACCAGTAATAAATATCTCCCGTCTGGGTCTTTGTGTTCTGACTTTAAGGTGAATTTGCATCTCTTTGAGATGAAAATGCCTACTCCCTTAGTCTTATTTTCGGCATTGGCCAAAGAAAAGAAGGGGAAGTTAGAGTGGATGAACGATGGGCAGAAATTTTTAGGGAAGTGGGTTTCCTGTATGAGAATTACGTCATTTTTTTGCGAGTGCATGTAGTTAAAAATTTTACGTCTTTTAATGGGAGAATTCAATCCCTGCACATTATGCGTAACTACCTTGAGAGTAGTTTGTACCTGTGGTGTATTAGCCATTGAGCAGAGGTGGGGAACGATCTGGGGCCATATCAGCACTTACCCAATTGAAATCAGTGAGGCTAGGATACCTCGTAGGCCTGGCTGAGTCCTCGGATGTCAGTATACAACCTCGGGGTGTTTCCCCCCAGTCGACTTCTGTAAAGAGATTATAATGAGTGTCTTGTGAAAGAGAGATGAAAGTAAAGGAGACAGGAAAGACGAAAGACAAGGGAGTCTTCTGAGGGATGGAGGTGATAGGATCCCCCATCTATGTTAAGGGTGAACTTTACAGTCCCACTAAACGACAGGGACTACACTTGTCCAGAGAAGAGACTAAAATCTGTTCTCACAGACAAGAGGGGGTGCATGAGCACCGCTCCAGCAGACAGGCCGCTAAAACTATGTCTCTAAGTAAAACCAAAAAAAGAGAAGACTTATAATGGTTGCTAGGCTCTAACATTAATAACTGACAGGATATTTCACCCTAGGCAGCTTCAACTAAAGGAGATGTAAAATTGAGCAGGAGGTGAAACCACATATTGCCTTGAAGAGAAAAAAAAAAAAGATCAAAAAAGAGAAAAAGTAACGTAAAACTGTGAGCCTTTTTAGGAGGAAGATAATAAACTGGATCCAGATGGGCATAGATACCCATGGTGGAGGGGATAGGGCAGAAGAACATTCCGGATGGATAGGGTATACTAGGTAACTCATTCAGTGATAGGGATATAGGATGAGCAGGTCCCTATAATGGACCCAGACAGATTGTGGTTATTATCATTCCTCCTCCTCCTCTCGGACATCCCCATTGGGACATGGCCGAGAGGGGGGCCCTGGCTATAAATTGTGTCTAGTGTAATTTTAGGTAGGACTCATAACCCTGGCAGGGACTCCCCGCGAGATCCCCTCGGCCCAGTAAAAAAATCAGGCCAAGGGGTAACCATCCCACAAGGGACCAACCCGGGGTGCGAGTCCCCCCAGGTCACCTGAGAGGAAAGAAAAAAAAAAGTCCACTAGGACCGGACACGGCCCAGATGGCCTCATAATCAAAAGAGTAATGGAGGGACTGTCTCCTTATGTTTCTTGGACTTCACCAATTCCCATACTGGTGTCAGAGGGCTGGTTGGAAGTTGTCTTTTCGCTGAATTTGGATTTGATCCCGACGATGTAGAATTAAAGTCCTAGCTGATGAGGCCCAGTTGAAGCAGAACCTTTTCTCCTTCTTGAAGCGAACCGAAAATGTATGATTTGCCTTTCCAGATGAATTTTAGCTGAAACGGAAAGAGCCACCAATACTTGATAGCCTTGTCCATCAGGATTTGGAGGAGTGGTTTCAAGGATCTCCTCTTTTGTATAGTGGATGGGGAAAGATCCGCAAAAATTTGCAGTTGGTGGCCTTGGAAGATAATTTTAGGCATTGTTCTTGATTTCCGCATTATTTCCTCCTTGACGGAGTAAAAATGTGGTTTGACCACAACGTCACGTGGAAGGCCATCCGCTCTAGGTGGTTTGAGAGCCCTGTGAGCCCGGTCCAGCTCCGATCTGTGCTGTGGGGTGTCAGGAAGGAAATCCTTAATGAAAGCTTGTATTGTGTCTGGTATGTCTTTATAAGACTCAGGCAGCCCCCTTAATCTGAAGTTATACCTTCGATTCCTGTTCTCCATCAATCTTTGCATGTGCTGTTTCAAGCTGTTCCTGGAGAATTTGTATGCATGCAGTATTCTGATTTGTTCTAGATGAGGTGGCTTCCAGGTGCGTTTCTATTATTTCCATGCGGGATCCAATATTCTGTAGATCTGCTTTAATATCATTTGTAATCTTATTAGCTGTGTTAATTAATCCTCTGTTCAGGAGTACTAGATCCACAACATCAACAGGCTGGGGTAGGCCCGAGTCCCCGGGCTGTAGTAGTTGTTGTGTCTGGGGAGGGCCTGCTTCCATAGGTGAAAAGTCTGCACCTGCCATGCAGCGTCCTAATAGGGACTCGGTAGAAGCAGGAGAGGTGAAGCCCAGGTCAGTGCTGTGTGCAAGATTTTCTTGCTGCAGTAAAGAGGGGGAGGACGTGGGCTGCGAGTTCTGTGTATTATCTGAGGTAACACAGTAAGGGGCCGCCGCCATCTTAGCTGTATCAGGCCGGGCCGGTGAGGCTTCAAAAGCGGGCTGTAGGTTGCGTCATACCGCTCCAGAATACATGTGGATGGTTCCCGGGTTGTCTCCCACATTTGGGGAGTGGATCCAGGCAGCTGGTGCCATTCGGTCTGCTGTCTCTGAGGCCGTAGCTGCTGGAGCGGGACGGAGCTCCCGGACTATGCGTCCATGTTAGGTGCCGCCGCGCATGCGCCCCCAAACACTTTTTATGACAATACCATGCATATAAACCTTTAAAATTAGCACTTTTGATTTCTCCCATAGACTTTTAAAGGGTGTTCCGTGGCTTTCGAATTTGCTGCGAACACTCCAAATTGTTCGCTATTCGGCGAACTGGCGATCAGCCGATGTTCGAGTCGAACATGAGTTTGACTCAAACTCAAAGCTCATCCCTAGTCAGCAGCTATCAAGTACCTGATGCTGATGTAACTGATTGAATTTGCTATGGATCTGGGATCCCTTGAAGACTGTCTATGCTGCCTGTCCTATTCCTCTTCAATCATGATGATGCTAGCTTCCAACAATATTTTTGGTTTAGGGCACCACCATCACCCAAGGCCCTATTTTTCTGCCCCTTTTTAAGAAGGGCATGTAATTACAATTTTTGAAATGATATTTAAAAGCAGGGCCCATTCTTGCGCCCAACAAGAGTAACTATGAGGGGTTACAGTGTTGTGGCACCACCACCCAAGGCCCAATTTTTCTGCCCCTGTTAAACAGGTGCATCTAATTAAAATTTTTTAAATAATATTTAAGAGCAGGGACCATTCCTGCATCCAACAAGAGCAACTGTGAGGGGTTACTGTGTTCTGCCACCACCAGCACCTAAGGCCCAATTTTTCAGCAGAGTATATAGTGCAGTACGTACAGTATATATACTGCAGTTCAGAATATATAGTGCAGGCCGCACACTATATATACTGCAGTTCAGAGTATATAGTGCAGTCAGTGTACTATATATAATACAGTGCAGGTATATAGTGCAGTGTACAATATATAATATAGTGTATTGAAGTGGTTAAGGGGAGCCCTATGACAAAATTAAGAAAAAAAATGGCATGGATTCCCCATCCATACCAGGCCCTTTGGCTCTGGTATGGATTTTGGGGGGGAACTCCATGCAATTTTTTTTTTAATTTTGGCATGGAGTTCCCCTTAATATTCATACCAGACCCAAAAGGTCAGGACTGGGGGGAAACCCACGCTGTTTTTTCCAATGATTTTTTATGTATATTGCCTGGATCCGGCAATACATTACAGCCGTGAGCAATTTTAAATGACATTTTTTCCTTTAGAAATGTAATTTTGCTGTAGTACGGTTACAAACATGAGAAACATTTGCTACTTTACAGGCAGACTAAGGAGACCCCCAGGCATAATATTTGAAGGAATATTTCATTTTTTTTATTTCACTTTAAGCATTCTTAAAATCACAGCTCCTGAAAAAAGGCTGTTTTAGGCCCGGTTCACACTGATGCGAGTTCATGACGAATTTGATGCGTCAAAAACACTTTAAATTTGCATGTTATCCCTAAAGTCATTGTTTTCAATGATGGTCGTTCACATACATGCATTGCGATTCCTCTACGAATGCGATGCGATTAAAAAAGGGTCTTGTGCAAGTTTACTGCGTTGCGTTGCGAATTTAGTCTCCATAAACATCAATGTAAATCGTTCTTGAATCGCATTGATGGTTCACATATGTGTGAATTCCACCACACTACTCTCCACAAAAACCAGGAAGTACACAGGAAGTTAACACCTTTTTTTTTTTTTTTTTTTTTACATTATGATTCCATTGGCTAGAATATCAATCGCAGCTATGTCCAACTCCTAAAATTCGCTGTAAAATTGCGGTAAATTTGTGGTAAAATCGCCGTAAATTCGCACCTCACAAAGGACAAAAAACAGAACAAAATCACAGTGCATCAGTGTGAACCGGGCCTTAAAAAGTTTTTTTGCATTGATACATGTCCCCTGGGGCAGGACCCAGATCCCCAAACACTTTTTATGGCAATAACTTGCATATAAGCCTTTAAAATGAACACTTTTGATTTTTCACATACGTGTCCCATAGACTTTAACGGTGTTCGCATTTTCGCACAAATTTTTTGTCTGTTTGCAAGTTCTTGTGTGAACCAAACCGGGGGGTGTTCGGCTCATCCCTACTGCAGATAAAGGTCTCTGAGAGGTGACAGGCTGGTATATAAATTGTCCACATAAAGGTGGTATTTCTAAAGGAATAAGGGTGACATAAATAACCCACACTATTTTTTATAAATATAAAGATGTAAATAAGCCTTAAAGCGGAAGTCCACCCGAACACTAAAATTCTGACCCTGCAATCATTATTGTGAGCTAAGTTCAGCCTTATGTCTCAAAATGAAAAAAATTCCAGTTTTTCTACCTTTATTTTGCAGAATACAGTGCCGTCACATGACTTAAATTCTACTTTCTTCTGAGACTAAAATCAGCCAGTGGGTGTGGTTACTGAAAGCTAGTGACATCACTTCCTGGGAGGGACATTGTTCCTCTGTAGTCAGTGGGCATATACAGGATGGGAGGAGCTGATCATAGGTTCCTAGTGTTCTCATCAGTAAGGATGCATTGTACATCCTAATTCATGAGAAAATGAAGAAATACAGTTAGTGTAAAGTTGTATAAAAGCGGCACTCAAAGTTGCATCAAATTGCACTCTAAATTGTGCAACTTTGTGGTCACAATAGTGGAAACATGACTTTCATGCGACCATGTGTCCAAAGTCACATGGCAAGTCACAGCCCATTGATTTCAATGGTACCAGTTCCCATCTATGCGACTTTGAAAATAATTGACTTTGAAAAGGTACCTGCAATGCTTTGATGCAACTTTGATCCAGAGAGTGTAAAGTTGAATCAAAGCTGCACTCAAAGTTGCATCAAAGTCACACTTCAAAGTCGCACTCTAGCTTAAGGCTAAGTTTCCACTAGTGCGACTTCAAAGCTATGGGCTTTAGAGTGCGACTTTGAGTGCAGCTTTAATCCAACTTTACACTCTGGATCAAAGTCGCATCAAAAGTTGTATCAAAGTAGTGTAGGCACCTTTTCAAAGTCACTGATTTTCAAAGGCGCATAGATGGGAGCATTTGCCTTTGAAATCAATGGGCTGTGACTTGTCATGCAACTTTATGTGTCCAAAGTCGCATTAAAAAGTCACACTAGTGGAAACGGAGCCTTAAACTCATTACTCACATGTAGGGATGGGCCGAGCACTCCCCTGTTTGGTTCGCAGCAGAACATGAGAACGGGCAAAAAATTTGTTCGAACACGCAAACATGTTTGGAATTTAGGGGGATCCCCACGCATTTTTTTTAAATTTTGGTTCGGGGTTCCCCTAATATTCATACGGTAATGACTTTTATGAATATTGCAGAGACCCGACAATTCATTATAGCTGCCGGCGCTACCGCTAGTACTTTAGTATGCCTGTAAAGTGGTGCATGTTTCCCGTGTTTACAACACTCCGAGAGCAAAATGACATTTCTCAAAGGAAAAAAGTAATTTAAAAGTAATAGCGGTAGCGCCGGCAGCTATAATGAATTGTCGGGTCTCTGCAATACTCATAAAAGTAATTGAAAAAAAACGGCCAGGGGTTCCCCCACAGTGCATTACCAGGCCCTTTGGGTCTGGTATGAATATTAAGGGGAACCCCGAACCAAAATTTAAAAAAAAATGCGTGGGGGTCCCCCCAAATTCCATACCAGGCCCTTCAGGTCTGGTACGGATATTAAGGGGAACCCAGCGCCAAATTTTTTTAAAAAATGACATGGGGTCCCCCTAAAAATCCATACCAGACCCCTATCCGAGCATGCAACCTGGCAGGCCGCAGAAAAAGAGGGGGGATGAGAGAGCCCCCCCTGAACCGTACCAGGCCACATGCCCTCAATATGCGGAGGATGTCCCCATGTTGATGGGGACAAGGGCCTTATCCCCACAACCCTTGCCCGGTGGTTGTGGGGGGCTGCGGGCGGGGGGCTTATCGGAATCTGGAAGCCCCCTTTAACAATGGGAACCCAGATCCCACCCCCCCTGTGTGAAATGGTAATGGGGTACAAATGTACCCCTACCATTTCACAAAAAAGTGTCAAAAATGTTAAAAAAGTCAAGAGATGGATTTGACAATCCCTTTATTAATGTCTTCTTCTTTCCCCGCTTCTTCTTCCATCTTCTTCTGGTCTTCATTCGGTTTTCTTCCTCCATCTTGTTCTTCCCCATTTTCATTTTTGACTGGACTTCCACTTTAATGCAGAAATCTGACATTTTATTCATACATGAGATGTACTTAAACCACTTGCCTATTGGGCACTTACACCCCCTCCCTGCCCAAGCCATTTTTAAGCTTTCAGCGCTGTAGCCATTTGAATGACAATTGCGTGGTCGTGCTACACTGTACCCAAACACATTTTTTATCATTTTCTTCACACAAATAGAGCTTTCTTTTGGTGGTATTTAATCACTGCTGGGTTTTTTTTTTTTTACAATAAAAAGACCAAAAATTTTGATAAAAAATGTTTTTTTATTTTTTTCCTGTCAGTAAATTTTGTAACTAAGTAATTTTTCTCCTTCACTGATGTGCGCTGATGAGGCGGCACTGATGGGCACTGATAGGCTGAACTTGTGGGTATTGATGAGGTGGCACTTATAGGCACTGATGAGGTGGCACTTATGGGCACTGATTAGGTGGTACTGATGAGGAGGCACTAATATGCTGCACTTATAGACACTGATAGGTGGCACTGATATGTGGCACTGATGGGCACTGTTAGGTGGCACTAGTGGGCACTGATAGGTGGAACTTGTGGGCACTGATAGGTGGCATGCACAGGCGGCATGGATAGGTGGTACTGATGGGCACCAATGGGCATTGATGGGTGGCACTGATGGGCGACACTGATGGGCATTGATCGACAGCAGTGATGGACATTGATGGATGGCACTGATTGCCAGCACTGACTGGCATCGCTAATGGGCATTGATTGCTGGCACTTGTGGGCACTGATTGCTGCCACTGGTGGTCACTGATTGCCGGCATTGGTGGGCAATGGTGGGCACTGTATGGTGACACTGCATTTCAATATTGTAATCAGAGCACTGATGATCAGTGCCCTGATTACATTTCTAGATAGCCCTTTGCGTGGAGATACCGTTGATCAGCTCTCCTCGCCACACACTCTGTCAGTGTGAGGCGAGGAGCGCCGATTACCGGCACTTCCTTGTTTACATGTGACCGGCTGTGATTGGACACAGCTGATCACATGGTTAAAGAGCCACGGGCGCGCCAGAGTGACATTCTTGGGTGCCGTAACATGACGGCGTCCCAGAAAGAGAGCCACGGGCGGGCGGCAACCAGTTAAACAGGGCAAAGCCCCTTCATGCCATCATAGACTTTTCCCGCACACCTTTGCGAAGGCACTAACAAAACCTCTTATTTCCACTCCAACATGTGGAATCTGAGCCCCTTTGTAAGAACCTTAGAGGACCTGTATGCACCATGGTGATGTCTGTACAGATTGGAGAGGGATTACACTTTCTACTCCTCAGCTCAAAAATCCTACTCAAGGTTTAATCTTTCCCTGAAGCATAAATCCCACTTTTCTCAGACCGTGCTCCAGTCACTATCTCGCTATCAGGTCAGACACAAACCAGCACCTCCCCCATGCTCCAGTCACTATCTCGCTATCAATCAGGTCAAACACAAACCAGCACCCCCTCCTCCCCTGGCATAGGAATACATCTCTCCTCACCCACCCTGAGTATCAGGAAAACATCAAGCTGGAGTTGGAATCATTTTTTGAACATAAAACTGGTTCTGTAGCACATGATTCCCTCCTTTTGAATGCACACAAATCCTATATGAGAGGTATTTTTATGAAGTTAGGGGCCCAAATGAAACAAGCATAATCGCAGAAAATTAACAAGTATCTGGATAAGATTTTCAAGCTCGAGCAGACTAATAAAACCTCTCCTAATGATTCAGATATGGACCTTCTGCGTAAACTCGGAAGTAAACCAGATGCCCTGCTAGTTAAGCAAGTTAAACGCAAAGCGGCATTATCCAAAATCCCTCTTATTCATACAGCCTAGGGCAGGATAGTCTGTAACCCCAATGATATTGCTAACTGCTTCAGCGAATTACAATTGCAATAAAAAGTATGTGAACCCTTTTGGAATGATATGGATTTCTGTACAAATTGGTCATAAAATGTGATCTGATCTTCATCCAAGTCACAGCAATAGACAATCACAGTCTGCTTAAACTAATAACACACAAAGGATTAAATGTTACCATGTTTTTATTGAACACACCATGTAAACATTCACAGTGCAGGTAGAAAAAGTATGTGAACCCCTAGACTAATGAGATCTCCAAGAGCTAATTGAGGTGTCAGCCAACTGGAGTCCAATCAATGAGATGAGATTGGAGGTGTTGGTTACAGCTGCCCTGCCCTATAAAAAACACACACCAGTTCTGGATTTGCTTTTCACAAGAAGCATTGCCTGATGTGAATGATGCCTCGCACAAAAGAGCTCTCAGAAGACCTACGATTAAGAATTGTTGACTTGCATAAAGTTGGAAGGGATTATAAAAGTATCTCCAAAAGCCTTGCTGTTCATCAGTCCATGGTAAGACAAATTGTCTATAAATGGAGAAAGTTCAGCACTGCTGCTACTCTCCCGAGGAGTGAGCATCCTGTAAAAATGACTGCAAGAGCACAGCGCAGACTGCGCAATGAGGTGAAGAAGAATCCTAGAGTGTCAGCTAAAGACTTACAAAAGTCTCTGGCATATGCTAACATCCCTGTTAGCAAATCTATGATACATAAAACACTAAACAAGAATGGATTTCATGGGAGGATACCACAGAGGAAGCCACTGCTGTCCAAAAAAAAATTGTTGCACGTTTACAGTTTGTACAAGAGCACCTGGATGCTCCACAGCAATACTGGCAAAATATTCTGTGGACAGATGAAACCAAAGTTGAGTTGTTTGAAAGAAACACACAACACTATGTGTGGAGAAAAAGAGGCACAGCACACCAACATCAAAACCTCATCCCAGCTGTGCAGTATGGTGGTGGGGGCATCATGGTTTGGGGCTGCTTTGCTGCGTCAGGGCCTGGACAGATTGCCATCATCGAAGGAAAAATGAATTCCCAAGTTTATCAAGACATTTTGCAGGAGAACTTAAGGCCATCTGTCCACCAGCTGAAGCTTAACAGAAGATGGATGTTGCAACAGGACAACGACCCAAAGCATAGAAGTAAATCAACGACAGAATGGCTTAAACAGAAGAAAATATGCCTTCTGGAGTGGCTCAGTCAGAGTCCTGACCTCAGCCCGATTGAGATGCTGTGGCATGACCTCAAGAAGGTGATTCACACCAGACATCCCAAGAATATTGCTGAACTGAAACAGTTCTGTAAAGAGGAATAGTCAAGAATTACTCCTGACCATTGTGCACGTCTGATCTGCAACTACAGGAAACGTTTGGTTGAAGTTATTGCTGCCAAAGGAGGTTCAACCAGTTATTAAATCCAAGGGTTCACATACTTTTTTCCATCCGCACTGTGAATGTTTACATGGTGTGTTCAATAAAAACATGGTAACATTTAATTCTTTGTGTGTTATTAGTTTAAGCAGACTTTGATTGTCTATTGTTGTGACTTAGATGAAGATCAGATCACATTTTATGACCAATTTGTGCAGAAATCCATAACATTCCAAAAAGGTTCACATACTTTTTATTGCAACTGTATATACTAAATTATATAAATTAAATGCCTCTCCTGCTCAGATTGCTCAATTCCTAGATTCGCTCTGGCTCCCCACTCTTTCCAAGACACAACTGGCAGACCTCAACTCACCCTTCTCTGGCACTGAAATTTCGAAAGTGATACACTCACTTCCCCTTCACAAAGCACCTGGACCAAACGGTTACTGTAGTGAATATTTTAAAATTTTCAGCACTGTCCTCACCTCACATCTATGCAAATCCTTCAACCGAGTTATTATTATTATTATATAGGATTTATTGCCACAGGTGATATTCCAAAAGAATCCCTCAAAGCACATATAGTCACCATACCAAAACCTGGCAAGCCCCCAGACAATGCTGCTAGCTATAGGCCCATATCACTTTTAAACACAAACCTCAAAATCTATGCAAAGAATCTAGCTTCCCGTATATATCTGTGTATAGCCCACTAGTAATCAATTCTGACCAAGTGGAATTCATCCCAAGGTGACAAGCATATGATAGCACCAGAAGGTTCATAAACCTTATACAATGCTCTGAGAACCATGGAATGCTTTCTCAGCTTATGTCCCTAGATGCAGAGAAAGAGTTATACAGGGCACACTGCTCCTACCTCAAAGCTGTTTTTCAGAATTTTGGCTTTGCAGGATCTATAAACACAGCTGTCCTTGCTTTCTATTCCTGCCCATCTGCCAGAGTTTTGACTTCAGAGATGATATCAAATACCTTTAACATAACCAATGGCACAAGGAGGGTTGCCTCCTATCACAGTTTATTTGTGCAATGGTGATGGAACCCCTCGTGGAAGCAATAAGCAACCACCCAATAATCTTGGGCGTGCAAGTGGGTACTGTTGTCCATAAATTCAGACTTGATAATGTCATTATAGCCAACCCAATTCAATTACTCCTAGCACCTTCTGACCTGTTAAACACCTTCGGTCAAATTTCCCTATACAAGATTAATTGCTCCAAATCCTGTATTCTAGGTATCTGCATAAATCACGATACATGGCTTACTCTATTGAAATGGCCCCCTTTCCTCGGGTCCAGCTTCCTTTCTCGCTTATCTAGGGATACAACTGTTGGTACCCTCAAACAACACCCTTTGTATGAACCTCCACACTGGGCTTTGCCAAAACGCTTTTATATGGAATGACACGCACCCCAGAGTGAAACACTCTATGTGCACAGCAACAGTAAATGCAGGAATGTCTGAACCTCACCGTGCAAGGGTACAAATGGAGGAAACTGCTCTCACGCACCCCACCGGACCATTTTTGGATGCCTTATGGCTACAACACCACCCACCTCACTCTTTCCTTAGCGCCGTCAATGCAACCACCAAAGTTTGGAGATCCACTCTGCAACAAGCAAATGGCCACCCTAAGCATCTACTACCATCCTTTCCTATTTCATCAATGGTTCTTCTCTGTGAAGATTTTTCCCTAATAGACATGTGCAGAACAAAAAAATGAGTTTAGTTTAATTTCAGATAGATGCGTTATGTTACTAATTTTGTTTTGTTGATTCATTTCAGAATTCATTTAGTTTAGTATAGTTTAGTTTCATTTTCTTTCGTTTATAAATTTTCTAAAAAAATTCCCAAAAAATTATCAACTGATTCTGTGTGAAGAATAGCTGATTGTTAAGGAGCAAGGTAGGAAGCCGGGAAGCCAACCACTGCGTCTTTAAAAAACAATCACTCATCAGGCTTCCCCACTGACAGCTAAATTGTAAACAAAGGAATTCTGGCAATGGAAGATTCAGAAAAAACATTCAAACAAGCCCGCAAACCCCCACAACCACTGCCCAGGTTTGTGCGGAAGAGACCCTTGTCCCCATCAACATGGGGACAAGGTGCTTTGGGATGGGACCCCACGTGGTATTTCTTGAAATTTTGGCATTGGTTCCTCCAGCAAATCCATAACAGGCCCTTCAGGTCTGGTATGGATTTTAAGGGGAACCCCATGCCAAAATCTAAAGAAAAACCATGTGGGGTCCCATCCCAAAGCACCTTGTCCCCATGTTGATGGGGACAAGGGTCTCTTCCCCACAAACCTGGGTAGTGGTTGTGGGGATTTGCGGGCTTGTTTGAATCTGGAAGCCCCCTTTAACAAGGGGACCCCTGATCTAGGCCTCCCCCTATGTGAATGAGTATGGAGTACATAGTACCCCTACTCAATCACCAAAAAAAATGTAAAAAGTGAGTAAAGACACAACACAAGTTTTTGACAAGTCTTATATTAAAAAAAGTTTAAAAAAAAAATGTCCCCCCGGTGTAGATCCACCATCAATCAGGATGCCTGCTGCACCACAGGAGTTACAAAAAGAAAAAGAAATCGGTCTCATCAAGGGCTCCTGCCGACTGCCTGATCTGCCTTCTAACATTTCTTAAATAACATAGGGCAGAGTAGTCCGATGATGTCATCATCATGCCTTAGACAATGACATCACATAAAGGCGGGGTCACTCTGTGATGTCGATGGATGATGATATCACCGCAAACAGATTTGCAGGGGCTGGGATTAGAAATGTAAAAATGGAAAAGAGTCCCCCAGCGGGGTTTTTTGGCAGCTAACTATAGATATGAGCCAAGCATTAATGTAAAACATTGGGATTTTTTATTAAGAAGTGATAAATAGGTATGACAATATATCAATATAGATTGTGAGCTCAAGTGGGGAAATACCCATACCAAATACAGACAATAGCAAACATATAGGTTATACATAGCATGTGATAAAGCCATTGCACAACAATCCTCACATAAAGCTTATTATTATTTCCTTTGATCACACGATACACACACACTCATCGATTTCTCTCCCACCTTTTTTTCCCCTTCATTATACACTCGCGTTATTTTCATGCACATCCCCTTTTGATAGTTTTCACATCACCATTCACTCTGTACTACTTTCACTTCCCTTCTCATCACTGCTATTGTCAGTATTTAAAGACAAGGTCATTCCTGGCATATTATGCATCAGTTACACCAACACAGTTATCTTATCAATATCATTATTATAAATTTTACATGATGGATACACCTAATCTATAATATATTATTACAATACTTTCTGACCGCCCTATATATAGATAAATCCAATCATTAATTAACATGGGTTTGTCCATGAGCTAACGCTCTGATAATTGTCGTAGGTTCTGGCCCCAGCTCCCTTGAGGCGTGTTGGTGGGGAGGCAACTGTACGTGTGACTCCTTGCAAGCCACATCAAGTGGATTCCTGTTCCCCTCTTTCCGGGGTGCTGCTACATGCAGGCACACTGGATGGCCTGGCTGCTATGTGGGGAGGCTCTGATCGAGGGGTACTTCCAAACTCAGTGGTAATTATGTACATTATGTTACTTAACAAACTTGTCTATGCTATAACCCTTTAAAATGAGCTGGATATGTCATAATTTTCTTTTTCTTTAGCAAACTCATCCTCTGAAGAGACCCCAAATAATCTTTATGTGAGGATTGTTGTGCAATGGCTTTATCACATGCTATGTATAACCTATATGTTTGCTATTGTCTGTATTTGGTATGGGTATTTCCCCACTTAAGCGCATAATCTATATTGATATATTGTCATACCTATTTATCACTTCTTAATAAAAAATCCCAATGTTTTACATTAATGCTTGGCTCATATCTATAGTTAGCTGCCAAAAAACCCCGCTGGGGGACTATTTTCCATTTTTTCTTGTCCATATTGGGGTGAGCAGCACTGTTATCTCTCTTTAATGTGTCTTCCCTCTTTGGGATTAGAAATGTGGCCCAGACGTTATTATTCCATTTTAACACACATCTCCATAGTGGCTCGCTTATCTATTGCCTGTGACTGGAAAGGTAGCACTTCCCATTCTATCCAACAAATCATCACCGCCCTCGACCAACACATGCATTTGAAATACATGTTCGCCAAAGCTATTCTAACTATACCTAATTTTTTTCTTGAATCGGGCCCTGGCTATCTGACGGCAGAGCTAATAAGCTTATATAACATTGGTGGCTTCTCTCTACCCTAGGTCGCTCCTTGCACATGATAATATGAGATCCCAGTCCCAGCAACACAGGCTGCACCATGTAAAAATCTATCCTCTTCCACAGCTTAATTAGTAGAGCTTCTATGAGGTACTTTTTTCCTCTCTCTATACACCCTCTTCCTTTAACCTTTTTGTACAGGCATAATGGATAGATTGTAGAGAGGGGAAAATGTGAACCCCCTGCATAAGGATGAAGTCATATACTATTTGCAATCTCAGTTTAAACCACAATTTAAATCTGTGAGGGTTTTCATATCCTGAAGAGAAGGAAAGGTTGTTTACTATAATCGCAAAAAAAGAGTATAAGGTGAAAACATCCTTCCTGAGTCCTAATTTAGTAAGTGTCTGAGTATTGAGTTAGTAATGTGTCTATACATTGTAGGGGGGTCCAAAGTACAGCATCTATTGCTGTTGGTGCAAAGATGCTTCAACACTAACCCACAAAGGGACATTGGTAGATGCATGGTATGAGGTCAATGGAGCTAATTGTGCTGCCCAGTAGTAATCAATAATATGAGAGTTGCTAGTCCTCCCCTTAGTTTTGGAGTATGTTTAGGGACTCTCAGTTTTAAGCGATAGTAAACTCCTTACTACCACTTGTACCTACAGGCAAGCCTATAATAAGGATTACCTGTAGGTACTGTGAATATCTCCTAAACTTGATATTCAGAGTGCATGCAGCCGGCGCTGGACCTTCAGAGGCCTTTAGGACTTTACAGTGCTGAACCTTCAGAGCCCATGCTGGAAATAGCAGCTCCCACGCACATGCACGGGAGTGACGTATTTGCGCCCCCGGCAGCTCATGTAGTCGGAGGCCACAAACCCGTTAGACTGGGGGATGATGTCAGCCATCTCAGCAGTGACATTGCAGCATTGGAGGTCTTTGTTCTAAGGTAAGTCTATCATAATATGCTAATATGCAATGCATACTAGCACATTATGACATTGCCTTGCAGGGATTTTTTTTGTAATCACCTGCGTTTTACTACCGCTTTAGAATGAGCCAGTTAGACCTCGAGCACTTTTGAAGTATGCACAGAGGAAGATATTTATTTCAAAAATCTAATTTGGACATCCACTACAAGAAAGGTATAGTTGGCTGCATAAATTGTTTCAAAGGGACAAGATGGACATAATAGTCCTCTCAGCAAAAAAGGAAAACAACTATCTCACAAATTCTGAATCTAAGCATGAGTGAGAGAAATATTTAGGGCATTCAAGTTTGAGTAATTATCCAAAAAGCCAGAAATGGTAGCAAAATCATTTAGTATTTTGAAGAGGTTTGGCAGCATAGTGGTAAATTAGAAAAAGCTATTAGGGAAATTGTCCACAAAGAGGCTTAGCTAGCCATTTCTATGTGCTGGACATGATGTAAATAGTTATATCACTAAAGCAAACAAAATCAGTGACTGAGTGCATTCTTGGTTTGTGCCTCTGAGAATAGGTAAAAGAGAGTATCTGAAGCCAGCATATTGGAAAAATGTCTGTGAGCCATCATACTATCATAACAAATAGTAAGAAGTGAGGGATGAATTCCCTTTTAACCATGAAATATGGCCAGGAAAGTCTTTCAAAAGCCTTTCTAATGTCTATGAACAGAAGAAAGGCTTAGGATTCTCTTGTTTTGGCTAAATAAATCAAATGAAGGATTATGCCCACAGCCTGCAATCACTTATGCCGTGTGCACACGGGCGGACTTTTCGACCGGACTGGTCTGACGGGACGAATCCGTCGGACAATCCGACCGTGTGTGGGCTTCATCAGACCTGCAGCTGACTTTTTCGGTTGAAAATCAGACGGACTTTAGATTTGGAACGTGTTTCAAATCTTTCCGACAGACTCGAGTCCGGTCGAAAAATCCACTCTTCTGTATGCTAGTCCGACGGACGAAAACCTACGCTAGGGCAGCTATTGGATACTGGCTATCAACTTCCTTATTTTAGTCCAGTTATACGTCATCACGTACAAATCCATCAGGCTTTGGTGTGATCGTGTGTAGGCAAGTCCGTTCATTCAAAAGTCCGTCAGAAGTACCTCGGAAAGACCGTCAGACCTTTGATGACGAAAAGTCCGCCTGTGTGTACACGGCATAAATTTCACCATGACTGGGGTATAAAGTGGGATGTAATAGCTAGTTAGATTAACATTTAGTCAAGCGGAGTGTAGAGTAAACAGCATTCACACACTGCTGCAGGTTCCTTATCATAGTGGCACAACTCAAATGGGGGCAATAGCTACTATGGCAACCCCTTAAAAAAATTGCAAGGTTATGCTTAAAAGCTTAATGCTTTATAAATAATGGTGTCAAAATAACATTATAACCAATCAGTATTTGTGTCTAATTCCAGCACCCAAGAGGGTAAAATCCCACTGAGGAAATGACTGGAGTCAGAGTACTTGGAACATTCATGTGTAGAATCATTGACATCATCTCACACCTTGGGGCTCCATGTCTTAGAATATGTATTCCCCAGTGGTTCCGTAACAAGAGAGTATACGCCAGTATATAGAATGTGTCATGAAGACTATGGATGAGCCTGATGTTGAATCAAATGCAAGTTCGACTCGAACATCGCGTGTTCGCCCGTTCACCGAACAGCGAATATTGTGGGGCGTTCACTGCAAGATAGCAGTGCATTGTTGTGTGATGATTGACCGAAGCATGCACCTAATCTGCATGCTTTGGCCAATCACAGCGCACTCTGCTGAGAGAGCCATGATTGGCCAAAGGCAGGGTGCCTTTGGCCAATCATGGCTCAGGGGAACTAAGTCCACGCCCCACACTATATAAGGCTGCTTACATAGCGACCGTGTATAGTGTGTGTGACGGAGATAGGTTACGCTAGATTAGGCAGGTTAGATAGTGGCATTAGTGATTATATATATATATATATATATATATATACACATACACACACACACACACACACACACACATATATATATATATATATATATATATATAAACAACAAATCAAACAAACAACTATTTTCTGTTTAAGGATCAATTTTTTATGCAACTGAAAGGAGTTGCAATGGGTTCCAATGTTGCCCCGCCATATGCCTATACATTTATGAATGACTTTGAACACAGGTACTTCTTTCAGAATGAATTATTTAAAAGCCATTGCGCCACCTGGTGGCGATACATTGATGATGTTTTTGTCATATGGCGGGGCAACATGGAATCGCTACTTGCCTTTGATGTGATGCTGAACGATTTTTCTCATGAGATCCAATTCAAAATCACCATTGGGGGGAAATCGGTTCCATTTTTGAATACCAGGATTTACATTGATAACAATCGGATGGAATCATCTGAAGCCAACTTTTTCGGGTCAGGAGAATAGTTAGTAATGAAACCATGAGGAATTTAAGAATGAAGGAAATGTGTTCTAAGTTTTAGGAATGAGGATATCCCAATTACAATATTTCACAAGAAGTAAAAAAGATAGAGCAGGAGGAGATGGGTACAGCTCCAGTGAGACATAGACCACAGACGAGACGATTACCGTTTTTGATGCAATTTCATAGTTACAGCGAGCAGGTTTTTAGAGTCATCAAGAAACATTGGCCCCTTTTAAAACGCTCCTATCCACAGATTGAGGTCTTTCAACAAACACCATTTAAAGCCTTTAGAAGGAATAAAATGCTGCGAGACACATTGGTGAGATCAGAGTATAGACCAAGGGAAAACATATCTAAAATGACATTTCTGGGAAAGAAAAGGAAAGGGTGCTTTCCCTGCTTGAGTTGCATTCAATGTAAGATTTTACTTAAAGGTGACCAATATGTCCATCCTGAAAATGGAGATAAGGTTGCGATTAAAGGATTTTTTACATGCCAATCCTCCTATGTGATCTATATTTTGACCTGCCCATGCAAATTGTTGTATGTTGGTGAAACAACCTTAAAGATTAAAGACTAAATCGCACAGCATCGCAGCACCATTAGATTGAAACAACCAGGGCTGCCAGTATCAAGACATTTTTTGGAGAAAGGGCATCAGGACTCAGATTTAAGATTTATGGTGCTTGAGGAGGTTCCCGAGACAGAAGAGGGGGTGACAGAATATTGAGACTTAAGCAGCGAGATGTTTGGTGGATCAACAGGTTACGATCCCTCTATCCAGATGGGATGAATAGGGACTATGATTTGTACCTATTTTTATGATGATCCAGTTAGCGACTTTTTTACATTTTCTATTTTCAGATAGTCGCATCTTGACACATGGGAATAAGTGGGAATTGATCAGAAGGATGTAATTCCTATGAAGTCCTGATTGGAATTTGTGGACTACATGTCTATTGCACCTGTATGCGATTTTTTCATTTAAGATATTTTTATCCAGATGATGAATGAAAATATGTTTATATGGAATTATTGATGTTTTGATTGTGACACTATGAGTTGAAAATTTTGTTTTATCTCTTTCTCAATCTATTTGGCTTGTGCAGGCATCTGTTTGCCTAGGTAGGAAACAAATTGGAACTGATATGGGGTTAATGTTTTTCTCCCAGGGCCTTTCATTTTGGAAGCATGGGACACACCTGTGGGGTAACACCCACTTGTACTAGAGTTTTTGAACAAAAGAGGGAATCACTCATAGAATTTTCACACAAAGCCATACAGCCTGAGGAAGAGCAGGGATGCTCGCAACTGTATACAGTAGCTGCAATTGATGTACACGACGACTTTGATGATTCAGTAAATATATTTGCATTGGAGAACCTGTCCCTTCGTTTATGTTAATATATATATATACATACACACACACACACATATATATACAGTGGGGATGGAAAGTATTCAGACCCCCTTAAATTTTTCACTCTTTGTTATATTGCAGCCATTTGCTAAGATCATTTAAGTTCATTTTTTTCCTCATACACAACACCCCATATTGACATAAAAACACAGAATTGTTGACATCTTTGCAGATTTATTAAAAAAGAAAAACTGAAATATCACATGGTCCTAAGTATTCAGACCCTTTGCTCAGTATTTAGTAGAAGCACCCTTTTGATCTAATACAGCCATGAGTCTTTTTGGGAAAGATGCAACAAGTATTTCACACCTGGATTTGGGGATCCTCTGCCATTCCTCCTTGCAGATCCTCTCCAGTTCTGTCAGGTTGGATGGTAAACGTTGGTGGACAGCCATTTTTAGGTCTCTCCAGAGATGCTCAATTGGGTTTAAGTCAGGGTTCTGACTGGGCCATTCAAAAACAGTCACGGAGTTGTTGTGAAGCCACTCCTTTGTTATTTTAGCTGTGTGCTTAGGGTCATTGTCTTGTTGGAAGGTAAACCTTCGGCCCAGTCTGAGGTCCTGAGCACTCTGGAAAAGGTTTTCGTCCAGGATATCCCTGTATTTGGCCGCATTCATCTTTCCCTCGATTGCAACCAGTCAACCTGTCCCTGCAGCTGAAAAACACCCCCACAGCATGATGCTGCCACTACCATGCTTCACTCTTGGGACTGTATTGGACAGGTGATGAGCAGTGCCTGGTTTTCTCCACACATACCACTTAGAATTAGACCAAAAAGTTCTATCTTGGTCTCATCAGACCAGAGAATCTTATTTCTCACTAACTTGGAGTCCTTCAGGTGTTTTTTAGCAAACTCTATGTAGGCTTTCATGTGTCTTGCACTGAGGAGAGGCTTCCATTGGGCCACTACCATAAAGCCCCGACTGGTGGAGGGCTGCAGCGATGG
Organism: Aquarana catesbeiana; assembly: GCF_042186555.1. Classification (NCBI taxonomy): domain Eukaryota; kingdom Metazoa; phylum Chordata; class Amphibia; order Anura; family Ranidae; genus Aquarana; species Aquarana catesbeiana. The sequence continues at coordinate 707,674,199 of NC_133324.1, read as the reverse complement.
TTGACTTTCTACAACTTTCTCCCATCTACTGACTGCATCTCTGGAGCTCAGCCACAGTGATCTTTGGGTTGTTCTTTACCTTTCTCACCAAGGCTCTTCTCCCCCGATAGCTCAGTTTGGCCCGATGGCCATCTCTAGGAAGGGTTCTGGTCATCCCAAACGTCTTCCATTTAAGGATTATGGAGGCCACTGTGCTCTTAGGAACCTTAAGTGCAGCAGAAATTTTTTGTAACCTTGTTAAGATCTGTGCCTTGCCACAATTCTGTCTCTGAGCTCTTCAGGCAGTTCCTTTGACCTCCATGATTCTCATTTGCTCTGACATGCACTGTGAGCTGTAAGGTCTCATATAGACAGGTGTGTGGCTTTCCTAATCAAGTCCAATCAGTATAATCAAACACAGCTGGACTCAAATGAAGGTGTAGAACCATCAGAAGATCAGAAGAAATGGACAGTTAAATATATGAGTGTCACAGTAAAGGGTCTGAATACTTAGGACCATGTGATATTTCAGTTTTTCTTTTTTAATAAATCTGCAAAAATGTCAACAATTCTGTATTTTTCTGTCAATATGGGATGCTGTGTGTACATTAATGAGGAAAAAAATGAACTTAAATGATTTTAGCAAATGGCTGCAATATAACAAAGAGTGAAAAATTTAAGGGGGTCTGAATACTTTCCGTCCCCACTGTGTATATATATATATATATATATATATATATATATATATATATATATATACACACACACACACACACACACATACATATATATATATATAAAAATATATATATATATATATATATATATATATATATATATATATATATATATATATATATATATATATATATATACACACACACACACACACTCTGCATTAGCGTAGACTATATATATATATATATATATATATATTATATACACAGTGTATTGAAGTGGTTATGGGGAACGCTGCGCCATAATAAAAAAAATAGTGTGGGAGTCCCCCCCAATTCCATACCAGGCCCTTCAGGTCTGGTATGGATTTTAATGGGAACCCCGCCCCAAAATATTTAAAAAAAAGGCATGGGGTCCCCTCAAAATCCATACCAGACCTTTATTCGAGCATGCAACATGGCAGGCCACGGGAAAAGGGGGGCGCCCCCCCTGAACCGTACCAGGCCAAATGCCCGGCAACATGGGGACAAGGTGCTTTGGGGTAAAGTACCTTGTCCCCACAACCCTTGTCTGGTGGTTGTGGGGGGCTGCGGATGGGGGCTTATCAGAATCTGGAAGCCCCCTTTAACAAGGGGACCCCCAGTTCCCACCCCCCATGTTTTTTGTTTTTTTCACAAAAAAAGTGTGAAAAAAGAAAATACGAAGGCAGACAGTTTTTGACAATTCCTTTATTTACAAAAAAAAGTGTCCCACGATGTAAATCTATCTTAAATTACAGCGCCGACAGTCCTGAGAAAAAAACTCCGCCCCCACTGGAGGCATCCCGCTGACTGATGTTTTTTCGCTTAGACAGCTGTTATATAAGCAAGGTTGGGGCCACCCGGTGACATTGCCTATATAACAGCTGTCACCACAAAAAGACCGCATGGAGGCGGAGCTTTCCATTTTTTTTCTGGACCGTGATTGAAGATGGATTTACATTGCGGGACATTTTTATTAATAAAGGAATTGTCAAAAACTCTGCCTTCGTATTTACTTTTTTAACACTTTTTTAACACTTTTTAACCCCAACAACCAGTGGGCAAGGGTTGTGGAGATGAGACCCTTGTCCCCATCAACATGGGGACAAGGTGCTTTGGAGGGAACCCCATGTTGAGGGCATGTGGCTTGGTACGGTTCAGTGGGGCGCTCTCTTTTCCCCCCTTTTTCCTGTGGCCTACCAGGTTGCATTAGGGTCTGGTATGGATTTTGGGGGACCTCCATGCCATTTTTTTTATTTTGGGGTGGGGTTCCCCTTAAAATCCATACCAGACCTGAAGGGCCATGCTATTTTTTTAAAATACGGGAAGCGTCCCAACTGCAGTCTTTTCGTGGTTACAGCTGTTATTTAGGCAGTCACCGGGTGGCCCAGCCCTTGCCTATATAACAGCTGTCAAAGCAGAAAAATAGCAGTCGTTGGGACACCTCCCACGGAGGCGGAATTTTTCAGTTTTTCTTTTTTCTCTCGGGACCGACGGTGCCGTGATTGAAGATGGATTTACATCACGGGACACTTTTTTTAAATAAAGGAATTGTCAAAAACTGTCTGCTTTTTTTTTTTGGCGTGGAGTTTTCTTTAATATCCATACCAGACATGAAGGGACTGGTAATGGACTGGGGGGAACCCACGCCTTTTTTTAAATGATTTTTTTGTATATTGCGGAGATCCGACAATAAATTACAGCCGCAAACAATTTTAAATGACATTTTTTTCTTTAGAAATGTAATTTTGCTGTGGTACTGTTATAAACATGAAAAAAATGTGCTACTTTACAGGCAAACTAAGAGGACCCCCCCCAGACACGATATTTAAAGGATATTTTGTTTTTATTGTTTCATTTTAAGCATTATTAAAATCACTGCTCCTGAAAAACGGACATTTTAAAAACTTTTTTTGCATTGATACATGTCCCCTGGGGCAGGACCCGGGTCCCCAAACACTTTCTATGGCAATGCCTTGCATATAAGCCTTAAAAATTTGCACTTTTGATTTTTCACATTCATGTCCCATAGACTTTAAAGGTGTTCGCATGTTCGCACAATTTTTTTGTCTGTTCGCATGTTCTGGTGCCAGGGGGTGTTTGGCTCATCCCTAATGAAGACATAACACATGATGGGAGTTTAAACATAGATAACAGAAAGCTAAGGCAGGTGAAAGTTTCCTATCAGACAAGGTTTAAATCTTCCTATGTTTTGGCCTATTAATCATGACATCTCTCTAGTAACTCCCACTGGGTAAAACCCTTGCAATTGAAAATGTTATGCCTGACCACTGAGAGCCACTGGATATAACTGAACAGCAATGCTAATGTTTGCTTGTGTCAATTGTACCAATGGACTATAATGCCCTGTACACACGGTTGTATTTTCGGACGGAAAATGTGCAATCGGAGGTGGGTATTGGGTGTGATTTAGCCCCTCAACCCCTTTTTTAATGTTTGATAAATGAGTTCCTCACACATGAGGCTTTGGCCCTCCTGCATGTCCTGCAGTTTGGTGGCAGCCATGCAGGCAAAGGCCTCTTCATGAGTGGGGGTGGCTCTCAGGGACGCAGAAGCCTCCTGAATCAGCCTGAGTGCTGAATCCTGCACTTTACTCCGCTTCCTGGATCTTTTGTTTGGAAGGCGGAGGAGAGGGACCTGCGATTCTGTCAGGCTCCTACTGGGCCCGGCCTTCTCCTGGCTGCCACTTAGCCCCGCCTCCTCCTGGCTGCCACTAACCCCCGCCTCCTTCTGGCTGCCACATTCCACAGCCTCCTCCTGGCTGAGGTCTTCCTGTGTATGAAAAAGGGACATAGTTAGTTTTTTCTTCATCAATCACACACAATTTTCATCTCATGACTGTTGCAAATTGAATGTTAACAAATAGAACAGACTATCATTCTGAGCCCAGCATTTTTCATTCTTGTACCAAATATTTTTGCCCATTACTCTCTATTGATATGTAAAACACTTTATTAAATCAGAAATGACTGATCAATAATAACATCTAGTAAACATAATTTATTTATTGACCAGACATCTGTAGAAGAATGCTATACCTGGCTCCAGCTGGGCTCCTCCACTTCTTCCTGGCTGGAAGTCCCAGGTTGGACATCGGAAGCCTCAGCTGGGGTGGAAGATAGGGTGGAAGGAAGAGTGGAAGGAAGAGTGGAGAGGGATTCCCTGACTTCAGTCTCATCTGACAGAACACAAATTCTCTCATAGTACCACAGCCTGGGGACATAACTCTAGGGATCTCTGGGAATCCTGGACCTTCTTGTGCTCCCTAAGATAAGTGCTCCTCAGGCCACCAATTTTGGCTTTTAAATAGGGGATGGTTGCCGTGGGGACCACCGGCTTCACCAACTCCAGCAGTTTCTCTAGCCCTGCCTGCCTCTTTTGTTTATGATTATAGTGTGGATGTTTCACCTGCCACAGACAGGGTAGCTCCCTTGTCTATGAACAGGGGGAGGAAACTGTGGTCATTGAAGCCATCCATTTCTTTATCGTACATCACGGGACACAGAGCACCATAGTAATGACTATCTGGGTTATATGCTACCTTTAGGTGATTGGACACTGGCAACCAATAGTAAGAAGGTTCCTCCCATATAACCCCTCCCATACAGGAAGTACCTTTAGTTTTTTGCCAGTGTCTTGAAGGTTATGGTCATGGCTGTGGAAACTCTTCAAATTTTCTTCAAATAATGTCCCAGTGAGGATGTTATATCGCATCCATTCGGATGGCATAAAAAGCTAAAGTGGATGGTACCCGAGCCTTGGTTCAAGAACAAGGTTTTGCTTGTAATGTGTCCTTTTAGGTGCTGGACCCTTGTTATATGGTATCCCTGGTCTTTACTTGCCCAAGGGAACCAAAAGGGTGCTTTAGAGGTCCAGGGGTGTGGACCCCATTCTAATGGGGGACCCAGTCCCTGAAGGTCCTCAGTGGCGCTACCCACCGTGATGGGGGAAGATTGGGCCTGTGTCAGGCCCTGCAGCGAGTACCAGTGAGTACTCCCTCTGGGAGGCCTATCAATATTTCTGTTGTTGCTAATATAAAGTGTCTTTGTAAGCCCTGTGTCTCATTGCAAGCGGTTACTGATGTTACAGAGCAAGCTGACAAGTGCAGCTTATGTGTGTGTCTCCTGCACGTGGCAGTGTGTGCCGCATGTGCGTGCGTACCAGGTCGCGGTGTGCCTGTGTGTGTGTCGTGTGTGGACATTTGCAACAGGTTGAAGGCTGGTAAGGCTGTGGTAGCGGCTGTACGCTGAACCCAGCTAGATAACTCAGAGGGAGTGCCTTTTTTTCCTCAAACTTGTGAGCAATGTCTTCCAGGAAATGAGGTACAGGGAGCAGGGCAAGTCTAGGGGTTAAAAGGACTCCTTCAAAAACAGAGATCAACCTCAGATTACTGCAGCATCAGTCTCCCCTGAAAGACCTGCGGCATTTGGCCTAGCTGAGCCATTACAGTTGTCAGGCGTAGTGGCCACTACCAATATCCCTGTATCAGCCTATGTTACTAAAGATGACTTAGCATCAGCCCTAGCTGGCCTTGAAGGCAAGATAGCAGGTATGATTGCTACAATAACACAGGGAGGGAAGAAACGTCATAGATCTCCCTCCCCTGAGCCTGGTCCCAGTGGTGAAACACTTGGGCACCAGGATTCTTTTGGCATGGGTCCCTGTGATTTGGATCCAGAATGGGCAGAGGATTTTGAGGAGGAGGCCATTAAAGACAAAGAGGAAGGGGTGGCTGAAGAGTCCTTGGCTGGGGATTCAGGTTCTGAAGAACCAATTTCAGCCTCTCAATCCCAAAAATTGTTTATCTAGTCCTTGGCCGAGATGGTAAGAGCTGGATTTAAATTACCTCCGGTGCAGGGACCAGAACCCTCCTGTTCTACACTAGGGTCCTTGTGTCCTCAACCAGGTTCCCAGGCGTTTCCTTTGCACCCTTTATTGGAACAGGTAATTTACGCTGACTGGAACCACCCGGACATGACATACTTGCCTCCAAAAAGGTTTTCTTTTTTATATCCTATGGAGGAAAAATTCAGGAAGAAGTGGGATACACCTTTCGTTGATGCTGCCATTTCTTCAGTGAATAAAAGTCTGACCTGCCCAGTGGATAATGCCCAGGGATTTAAGGATCCGGCAGATAAAAAGCTGGAGTCCGTACTAAATGCTTCTTTTTCAGTAGCTGGGTCAGCATTACAACCGGCAGTAGCAGCTATCGGTATTTGTCAGGCGTTGAAGGACCATTTTAAGAAATTGGTCAGGAACCTGCCTGTTTAAGAGGATGTTTCTAACAAACTATTAGAACTTCCTCGCGCTTTATGTTTTGTGGTAGATGCATTAAAGGACTCGATTCCGCAGATGTCCTGGTTTGCACTACTCTCAATCCATATGCGCAGGGTACTGTGGTTAAAGAATTGGTCGGCCGAGATGCCATGCAAGAGGCTACTGGCAGCTTTTCCTTTTCATGGTGAGCGTCTATTTGGGGAGGATTTGGACAAATACATCCAAAAAATCTCAGGAGGGAAAAGCTCCTTGCTTCCGGTCAAAAGAAGGGGTAAGCAGCCTTCCTTTAAGATTCCCAACGCTCCTGGGCCAAGTGCTTCTTCCCTTAAGAGTAGGGATGAGCTTCGAGTTCGAGTCGAACTCATGTTCGACTCGAACATTGGCTGTTCGCAAGTTCACCGAACAGCGAACAATTTGGGGTGTTCGCGGCAAATTCGAATGCCGCGGAACACCCTTTAAAAGTCTATGGGAGAAATCAAAAGTGCTAATTTTAAAGGCTAATATGCAAGTTATTGTCATAAAAAGTGTTTGGGGACCTGGGTCCTGCCCCAGGGGACATGGATCAATGCAAATAAAAGTTTTAAAAACGGCCGTTTTTTCAGGAGCAGTGATTTTAATAATGCTTAAAGTCAATCAATAAAAGTGTAATATCCCTTTAAATTTCGTACCTGGGGGGGGTGTCTATAGTGTGCCTGTAAAGGGGCGCATGTTTCCTGTGTTTAGAACAGTCTGACAGCAAAATGACATTTTGAAGGAAAAAACTCATTTAAAACTACCCGCGGCTATTGCATTGCCGACAATACACATAGAAGTTCATTGATAAAAACGGCATGGGAATTCCCCAAAGGGGAACCCCGAACCAAAATTTAAAAAAAAAAATGACGTGGGGGTCCCCCTAAATTCCATACCAGGCCCTTCAGGTCTGGTATGGATATTAAGGGGAACCCCGGCCAAAATTTAAAAAAAAAAATGACGTGGGGTTCCCCCTAAATTCCATACCAGACCCTTCAGGTCTGGTATGGATTTTAAGGGGAACCCCGCGCCAAAAAAAAAAAAAAAAAACGGCGTGGGGTCCCCCCAAAAATCCATACCAGACCCTTATCCGAGCACGCAACCTGGCAGGCCGCAGGAAAAGAGGGGGGGACGAGAGTGCGGCCCCCCCTCCCTCCTGAACCGTACCAGGCCACATGCCCTCAACATTGGGAGGGTGCTTTGGGGTAGCCCCCCAAAACACCTTGTCCCCATGTTGATGAGGACAAGGGCCTCATCCCCACAACCCTGGCCGGTGGTTGTGGGGGTCTGCGGGCGGGGGGCTTATCGGAATCTGGAAGCCCCCTTTAACAAGGTGACCCCCAGATCCCGGCCCCCCCCTGTGTGAAATGGTAAGGGGGTACATAAGTACCCCTACCATTTCACGAAAAAAGTGTCAAAAATGTTAAAAATGACAAGAGACAGTTTTTGACAATTCCTTTATTTAAATGCTTCTTCTATCTTCCTTCATCTTCTGGTTCTTCTGGTTCTTCTGGCTCTTCTGGCTCTTCTGGTTCTTCCTCCGGCGTTCTCGTCCAGCATCTCCTCCGCGGCGTCTTCTATCTTCTTCTCCTCGGGCCGCTCCGCACCCATGGCATGGGGGGGAGGCTCCCGCTCTTCTCTTCTTCTCTTCTTCTTTTCTTCTTTTCTTCTTTTCTTCTCTTCTTCTCTTCTTCTCTTCTTCATTTTCTTCTCCGGGCCGCTCCGCAATCCATGCTGGCATGGAGGGAGGCTCCCGCTGTGTGACGGCGCTCCTCGTCTGACAGTTCTTAAATAACGGGGGGCGGGGCCACCCGGTGACCCCGCCCCCCTCTGACGCACGGTGACTTGACGGGACTTCCCTGTGACGTCACGGGGAATGCCACAGGGAAGTCCCGTCAAGTCACCGTGCGTCAGAGGGGGGCGGGGTCACCGGGTGGCCCTGCCCCCCCGTTATTTAAGAACTGTCAGACGAGGAGCGCCGTCACACAGCGGGAGCCTCCCTCCATGCCAGCATGGATTGCGGAGCGGCCCGGAGAAGAAAATGAAGAAGAGAAGAAGAGAAGAAGAGAAGAGCGGGAGCCTCCCCCCATGCCATGGGTGCGGAGCGGCCCGAGGAGAAGAAGACAGAAGACGCCGCGGAGGAGATGCTGGACGAGAACGCCGGAGGAAGAACCAGAAGAACCAGAAGAGCCAGAAGAACCAGAAGATGAAGGAAGATAGAAGAAAGAAGAAGCATTTAAATAAAGGAATTGTCAAAAACTGTCTCTTGTCATTTTTAACATTTTTGACACTTTTTTCCTGAAATGGTAGGGGTACTTATGTACCCCCTTACCATTTCACACAGGGGGGGGCGGGATCTGGGGGTCACCTTGTTAAAGGGGGCTTCCAGATTCCGATAAGCCCCCCGCCCACAGACCCCCACAACCACCGGCCAGGGTTGTGGGGATGAGGCCCTTGTCCTCATCAACATGGGGACAAGGTGTTTTGGGGGGCTACCCCAAAGCACCCTCCCAATGTTGAGGGCATGTGGCCTGGTACGGTTCAGGAGGGAGGGGGGGCTGCACTCTCGTCCCCCCCTCTTTTCCTGCGGCCTGCCAGGTTGCGTGCTCGGATAAGGGTCTGGTATGGATTTTTGGGGGGACCCCACGCCGTTTTTTTTTTTTTTTTTGGCGCGGAGTTCCCCTTAAAATCCATACCAGACCTGAAGGGTCTGGTATGGAATTTAGGGGGAACCCCACGTCATTTTTTTTTTTAAATTTTGGCCGGGGTTCCCCTTAATATCCATACCAGACCTGAAGGGCCTGGTATATAATTTAGGAGGACTCCCACGTCATTTTTTTTTTTTAATTTTGGTTCGGGGTTCCCCTTTGGGGAATTCCCATGCCGTTTTTATCAATGAACTTCTATGTGTATTGTCGGCAATGCAATAGCCGCGGGTAGTTTTAAATGAGTTTTTTCCTTCAAAATGTCATTTTGCTGTCAGACTGTTCTAAACACAGGAAACATGCGCCCCTTTACAGGCATACTATAGACACCCCCCAGGTACGAAATTTAAAGGGATATTACACTTTTATTGTTTGACTTTAAGCATTATTAAAATCACTGCTCCTGAAAAAACGGCCGTTTTTAAAACTTTTTTTTGCATTGATCCATGTCCCCTGGGGCAGGACCCAGGTCCCCAAACACTTTTTATGACAATAACTTGCATATAAGCCTTTAAAATTAGCACTTTTGATTATTCATGTTCGTGTCCCATAGACTTTAACGGTGTTCGCATGTTCGAACGAACTTTTTTCCTGTTCGCATGTTCTGGTGCGAACCGAACAGGGGGGTGTTCGGCTCATCCCTACTTAAGAGGTATCGACGGCCTCAGCCACCTACCTTTATGAAGCCTCAAGGTCAAAAAAGACCTTGGACCCAGAAACCAGCCAAAACCAATTCCAAGTCTTCTTCTTGAAGGGGCGCCCCCACTCTTGCGGGTGGAGGGCAGACTTCGGTGGTTCGCAGATACTTGGGGAAAATTGGTTCAGGACAGGTGGGTTATTTCCACCATATCTCAAGGTTACAAAATAGAGTTTTGGGATTTTCCCCAACTCGATATTTGGTATCCAGGGTTCCATCAGACCCGGGGAAAAAGAGGGGCCTATTCCTGGCTTTAGAACAGCTGGAAAGGCAGAAGGTAATCATCAAGGTTCCGCAAAAAGAAAGATTAAAGGGGTTCTTCTTGAACCTATTTACAGTGCCGAAGCCAAACAGAGAGGTAAGGCCCATCTTGGACCTCAAATCCCTCAATTCCTTTCTAAATGTCCGAACTTTCCGTATGGAGTCAGTTCGTTCAGTAATCACATCCTTGAGAAAAGGAGATTTTTTAGTGTCCATAGACATCAAGGACGCATACCTGCATGTATTGATTTTTGGTCCACATCAAAGATTCCTGCGATTTGCAGTAGAAGGGTGTCATTTCCAGTTTGTGGCACTTCCATTCGGTCTAGTCACGGCCCCCCGGGTCTTCACAAAGGTTCTGGCCCCAGTGTTGCTTGCCTAAGGTCCCAAAAGATCTCGGTGGTAGGATATCTGGACGACCTCTTGTTAAGGGATCAAGCTTACTCCACCTTGGTAGAAAACATTACGACTTGTCTGTTTCCTAAGGTTTTTAGGCTGGATTGTAAATATGGACAAATCAGCCCTTCGTCCAGCTCAGGCCTTAACATATCTGGGTCTGATCTTGGACACAACCCAAGAAAAGGTAATTGTGTCTCCCTTAAGAGTCAACTCTATAGTGGAGTTGGTTCAGAGAGTCAAGGGGGGAGAAGGTCCTTCGATTCATCTATGCATGAGGCTGTTGGGCATGATGGTGTCATCCTTCAGCGCAGAGATTGTTGAGGACGGGGAGTTAGTACTTGCCACTACGGCCAACATTCGGCCCACTCTTTCCCCCTCCTCAAAGAACCTCTGCTTCTGAAAAAGTCTTTTATTTTCGGCTTTTCTCATTGTTACTGCTTTATATTCCTGTTGTTTCCTAGTCCAAAGCTCCTCTAGCTCTATAGTGGGGCCCAGAGCATACTGCCTTTCCAGCTCCATAACCTCATTTCTAATGCGATCATCCTGCATTCTTGTTTTCCGCTTTACCCTTGCTATTTGCTGGATTAGAAGCCCTCTGAGAAAGGCCTTTAGAGCGTCCCAGATCACTCCCCCTGCTGCTGTACCTGAGTTGCATACCATAAACTCCTTTAGATTAGTAGAAATTTCTCCCGTAGTCCCTATTACCTCCAGCCATACTGGGCTTACTGACCAGGGCCTATATATTTGTCTATCGCCGGTGCGCATCCCCAGTTTTAACGGCGAGTGGTCTGATAGCCCTCTTGGGCCGTAATCTATTTTGTGTACTAAGGGGTGTGCTTCCTTATTGCCTATGGCTAGATCTATTCGAGATAATGTGTGGTGTGTCCCTGAGTAACAAAAGTATTATCTAGCGTTTGGATTGCGGATTCTCCATAAATCACACCACCCCACTTCCTCTAGAAACTGCCTGAGTCTGCCCTCCATTGCCCTCACCGTCCGGGTACCGGATGGGAGCCTATCCTGCCGACTATCGAGGACTGTGTTAAAGTCGCCAACCAGGATCAATGGAATCCCAGCCTTGCTCTCCATATATTCCAACAGGCAGTATAGGATTTCCAACTTACTTGGAGGAGGGATATAGATATTTGCAATAACAAACTCTCTATCATCCAACCGGCAATGCAAAAAAATATAGCAGCCCAACGCGTCGATCCGAACACCCCTGCAGGTAAACGATACCCCTTTTTTAACCAATATACTCACTCCTCTTGAGTAGGAGGAGTAGACAGAATGGAATTGCGTCTGAAATTTCCTACCCCCAATTCTTATCTTGCTTTCGTTTGTCAAGTGCGTCTCCTGCAGGCAGATCAGATCGACACCCTGGGCCTCCAGCTCTAATAAAACGGCAGTTCTCTTATCGGGATCACCCAAACCCCTAACATTCCATGAACCTATTCCAACTACACTAGACATCAGAAAGAAAAGAAAAAAATTTTTTTTAGCACGGAATAAAAAACAGCCAACTTGTGCAATGTAAGATACAGACCTCTTTTTGAACCCCAACCAAACTCACCCAGTTTCTTAACATTTGTTATAACTCCTCTGTGATACCTAAATCCACAATCAGTGCTGGAACTATATTTTAGGGGCGTGGGGGGCAGAGGGAGAAGGCAGATTCCCTTCCCCTCTTGTCTCCCCCACGCCCCCAAAACTCCAAATCTTTCCGCGTGCATGTATAAGTAACACAAACCCTTATTTAATTTAATGCCCTCCCCCCATCCCTGCTTCTGTTTACTAATGTGTTTAAGTCCCATATGGGGAATGATTAACTCTTTACCCAGTGTCTTCCCCTTACCCCTCCCGTGCCTATTTCGGCTCGCCCTAGGAGCCTTTATTGTGACCCAATCTGACCCATACCTCCATACCTCAACTGATAACAGCCACGCCCACCCAACAACCTCCACCTGCCCCCCTCCCCCACATAATTTATTGCATCTCCCTTAAGGGGAAGCCCAGTATGGCTGGAGGTAATAGGGACTACGGGAGAAATTTCTACTAATCTAAAGGAGTTTATGGTATGCAACTCAGGTACAGCAGCAGGGGGAGTGATCTGGGACGCTCTAAAGGCCTTTCTCAGAGGGCTTCTAATCCAGCAAATAGCAAGGGTAAAGCGGAAAACAAGAATGCAGGATGATCGCATTAGAAATGAGGTTATGGAGCTGGAAAGGCAGTATGCTCTGGGCCCCACTATAGAGCTAGAGGACTTTTTCAGAAGCAGAGGTTCTTTGAGGAGGGGGAAAGAGTGGGCCGAATGTTGGCCGTAGTGGCAAGTACTAACTCCCCGTCCTCAACAATCTCTGCAATTAGATCCCCAAGTGGGGAAATTGTGACAGACCCAGGGAAAGTCAAGGAGATATTCTTTAATTTCTACAGTTCCCTGTACCAGTCGAAACACCCCACAGTAAGTGGAGAGCTGGATAAACTACTGGAGGGATTTGTATTACCAACCTTATCTACAGCAGATAAATTTAACTTAGAATCCCCTATAACCTTAGAGGAACTAAGGTGCGCTGTGGCTGCTATGCCCAATCATAAGACCCCAGGCCCAGACGGACTCCCCCTGGAAATATATAAATATTATGGGGGGATTCTGCTCCCCACTCTCTTGAGGACATTAGAGAAGGCGTTTATAGACGGTGGTCTCCCTGCTTCAATGACAGAGTCTAACATTATACTTATTCAAAAGGAAGGGAAGGACCAACTGGATGTAGCGTCATACAGACCAATTTCTTTGCTTTGCTCGGACGTCAAAATCCTAGCAAAGGTACTAGCAACTAGGCTAAGCAAATGTATTAATAACTTGGTACACCCAGACCAAACAGGATTTATCCTCCATAGGTCTACCAGTGTCAATATTAGGAGAGCATACCTGAACCTGCAGACCCCAGTTGTAGATAGGGACCCCAGAGCCATCATGTCCCTGGATATCGCCAAAGCATTTGATAGCTTGGAGTGGGGCTACCTCTGGGGAATAATGGATAAATTCGGGTTTGGCCCGATTTTCATTAAATGGGTAAAAATCTTGTACAGCTGTCCATTAGCCAAGCTAAAGATTAACAACGAATATACAGATAGTCTGACACTAGAGAGGGGTACAAGACAGGGGTGCCCCTTGTCGCCTCTCCTGTTTGCTCTGGCAATGGAGCCGTTGGCAGAGGCTATAAGAAGGGCACCGGGCCTGCGGGGCTTTAGGAGAAAGGGCAGCGAAGAAAGAGTCGCACTTTATGCAGACGACGTCTTGGTATTCCTGGGGGATATAGGACCATCTTTGGAAAAAACGATGCAACTGGTAGAAGGATTTGGGAAGGTGTCGGGCCTAGTGGTTAACTGGGATAAATCTTCATTGTTGCAGATTGATTCAACTAATAACCTTCTCCCTGATGGTCTCCCTGGGTTAAACGTAACTGATAAGATAAAGTACTTGGGAATAGTAATGTCTAGGGATCCCAATAACTACATCCAAGATAACTTGGCCCCCTTGCTTGAGAAGTTTAGAAGAAAATGCGACATCTGGTGTCGGCTCCCCCTGTCGCTGGCAGGACGCTCAAACTTGATCAGAATGATCTGGTTGCCACAATTACTCTACATTCTCCATAACTCTTCGGTATGAATTGGAAGAAAATGGTTCACGAAAATAAACTCCCTATTTAGGGAACTTATTTGGAAGAAGGGCCAGGCTAGGATCAAACTGCAGACATTGCAGCGACCTGCCTGGGAAGGAGGATTGGCAATTCCTCATCCGTATGGTTATTATATAGCTGCTCAAATGCAGCACCTAGGGGGCTGTGAATCCCTGGGTGAAGAAAGTGCCAGCAATAAAATAATGTTGGAAGGTAGCCCACACAGTTGCTTGGTAGACGCATTAGAGGCGGGTTCACTCCAGAGAAACCTGCCAACACATAAATTAGTAAATAAGATCTGGCAGACAGTTAAAAAGATCATGGGGTATAGGGGCATCACTGAGTTTTCACCCATATGGGCTAACGAATCCCTGGGGGAATTAAGGGGTGTAGAAAAGAATCCCGTTTGGGAAAGTCACGGAATTCATAGATTGGCTCAGTTGTACAGCGATACTAACTTGAAATCCTTTATGGAACTAAGAACGGAATTCGGAGTTCCGTATAATATATTCTATAATTATTTACAGATCAGGCACGCACTGAATACCCAATTTAGGTTCTCTCCCATGAAGCGATGCAACACACCGCTTCTTAATAAAATAGTTAAAGCTACAAGTACTAAGGGGCTGATTGGGGTTGTGTATACGCAGTTATTGGATAAGATTCTGGTTCAAGGCATGCCTCTTGGGTCTAGAGAGGGATGGGAGGCGGACGTGGGGGAGTTGACGGATGACCAGTGGAAAAAAATATTGGAATCTGGGCAGATGGTGTCCGTCTCTCCGTCACAGAAGGCCTCACACCTCCTCCTTATACATAGAGCATATTACACTCCCAGAAGACTGTACAGGTTTGGGGGTAGGCCAGACGACAGATGCCCCAGGTGTTACAGGTCAGGAGATCTTATACACATGGTTTGGAGATGTCCAAAATTGGCAAGATACTGGTCGGAAGTGATAGGGACAATAAACCGTAGATTCAAGGTAAACATGGAATTAGACGCCAAGGTGTGTGTGTTGGGGTTGGTGGGGGCTAATATGGGTAACACCAGAACAACCACTGCCATAGTAAGATGTCTATACCAAGCGAGAAAGTTGTTAGCGCAACACTGGCTTTCAACAAACCCTCCAACTATAGGGGAATGGCTTAAAACAATGGACTCCTTGGTCTGGACAGAAAGGACAGTATACACCAAAAAAGGGAACTACAGCAAATTTATTGGCATATGGAAGCCTTGGCTCCAGGAGCTGAATATTCAACATTTATTCTGAACTAATTTACCTTTGAATCCCTCACGAGCGTGGGGGCGAATAAAGGCCCAAACCAGATAAACTTGGGTGTAGGAACAGGTTCCGCTGGGGTTTAAGATAGTGGTAACACGCCGCGAGTCTCAGTGTTAATGCACTTAACACTTGCGCTGATTACAAGGGAGGGGGTTGGTAAGGTGGGTAGTAGATAAAGGGTGGTTGGGTAGATTAGGGAGGGTAAGGGGGGGGGAATAATAAAATGAGGGAAAAATAGAACATTGTAAGTTGTTGCCACTTACATATTTATTAATGTTTGTAATTACCACAGCGCGCAGAAGATATGCGAGGTATTTAGCTTTAATATTTTGCCTTTGTAATATGTTTTATTATCTTTGTTAATTACACTTTAATTATAATATGCCACGAAAAGTATGTAACTTTTTATATTGTTATCAATAAAAAGAAGGGAAACCAAAACTTATCTTTAGGAACCATTAAAGGCCAAATTTCGGCCTTATCATTTTTTTTCCAGAGGCCAATTGCTTCTCATTCTTTAGTGCGAACCTTCGTGAAGGGGGTACTGCACTTAAAACCGCCGGTTAAGCCTCCCTTAAGTCCTTGGGACTTGAACTTGGTGTTATCAGCCCTACAGGTTCAACCCTTTGAACCAATTAGGTATATCCCTTTAATCCTGTTGACCAGAAAATTGTTTTTTCTGGTAGCCATAACTTCAGCTAGAAGGGTGTCTGAATTGGCCGCCCTTTCATATAAGGAACAGTTTCTATTCTTACATCAGGACAAAGTGCTGATGCACCCCCGTACAGATTTTTTACCTAAGGTGGTTTCCAATTTTCATTTGAATCAGGATATCATTTTACCTTCCTTTTTTTCCCAATCCTAAGACTAAAGAGGAAAAGTCATTTCACTCACTGGATGTGGTGAAAGCTTTCAAGGTTTACTTAAACATGTCAGCTCCCGTTCGGAAGACTGATTCCCTTTTTGTCCTGCCAGAGGGTCCTAAGAGGGGCAGGCAGCAACTAGTTCAACTATCTCTAGGTGGATTCGCCAGCTCATTATCCAAGCTTATGAGCTGAAATGCAGGGTTTCGCCTCAATATTTCAAAGCTCACTCTACTAGAGGAGTTAGTACATCATGGGCAGTGCGCCAACAGGTGTCTATGGCTCAGGTTTGCAAAGCGGCAGCTTGGTCTTCAGTTCGTACATTCACCAGGTTTTACCAGCTGGACGTTAGATCTCAAAGGGAGACTGTTTTTTGCCACAGTGTGCTGCAAGCGGCCTTATAAGTCCTGGATCTGAAGGGGATCTTGGAATACTGTGTTCCCTCCCCTCAAATGCATTGCTTTAGGACATCCCAGATAGTCATTACTATGGTGCTCTGTGTCCCGTGATGTACTCCAAGAAAAGGATTTTACAGGTAAGCTGTTTTAAAAATCCATTTTTTATCTGCAATACACAAGACAAACCCTAATGTCAGGCTAAAGTCTCATAATCTTGTCCCAATATAGGCCTCAATCTAGAAGCAGCATAGGCCCAAGTTTAAATGTTACCTTCGTTATCACTATCGGCGCTTCCGATACTCCTTCCTCTGCTCACAGATCGTGCTTACTACGCACGCGTGTTACGCCGCTTTATATACACTGCACATGTGTGAAACTCCGCCCGCCCCTGACGTTCTTTCTAGTCTATTCCCCGCCCCTTCTCGTTCGGCGCAGTGGGGAAGAGCACATGGCGGAGACAGAGCAGGTTTGTGATAATTACAACAACGAGGAGGAGGAAAGCCTGGAGCCAGAAACATCAGGATCCTGGAGGAGATGATTTAAGGCCTCAAATATGGCCTTTGTGGAGATGGTGGACATCTTGAAAAGGACTGACTATGACGGGAAGTATGGACCTTACCCCAACCCCAATGTGAGAAAGGCCAAGATCATGGCGAAAGTTGTGAAGAGTCTGCACAGAAATTTTGGGGTACGACGATCCAAGGATCAACTCAGGACCTCAAATTAAGGGATCAGTATAGAAGGATCAGGAGAATGCTGCAAAAAAGTAAGTAGTTGTCCTGTGTTCCTATTCTTTATTTTTATTTTGTTTGTGCTGCTCATGTGCTTTTCTTTACTGTTGTACAGTTTAAAATGGCAACTTTCATGTTCATGGACACATTATTCGTTCGGCCTAAAAAACACCATGTTTTGTCCAGATGCAGTTCAATACATTTTTTTCTGGCCTACTTCTCTTAAACTAATTTTGGTGTCTAGATGGGTTTGTAACCAGAATGAAATGCAAACTAGATTCTGTGTAAGGAGAGGATACTCAGCAGCTGTTTACACATCTGGACGCTGTAGCACTAGTGTGGGACACAAGAACACCCTTTTTATTAGGGGGCCCACACAGGTGCTCCAGTGTATACTATAGGGGTGTCTCCATCTGTGAAGCCTTTACAAAACAGGTAAGTATTCAAGCTTGACAAAGGAAAAAAATATTTCTTCATCTTGGAACTCTGCCAAAACAGACAATTGTACCCCACTTCCAAGCAATGTTTCATATTCCTATTTCTGCCATCAAATATCTGTGTGCTAAGTATACCTATTTTTTTTTTACATAGGGGAGAAAAGACTCAGAGGACACCACTCATCAGAGGAGACCACGGACCACCCAACCTCAGGAAGAAGGGGAAATCCCACAAAGCCAAGCAGAGGAGGAGGAGGAGACGTGGTGGAAATAGTCACCACAACAGGTGAGTGCCTGCGACCACAGGCTCAGGTAAGAGATGGATGCCGGCATATTTATAATAATAATAATGGTGTGTTTTTGTTTCTATATTTTTAGGTGATCGTGATGTTGTGGAAGAAGGTCATTTCACCAGTGAAAGTGCCCAGATCCTGATCGGGGAGATTATGGGGTGTAATAGGGACTTGGAAAACATAAAGCAAAACATCAATGATGTTCAAAACAAAATGAAGAACATCACTGATGTTTTAGGGAGAATTTAAAACTCCTCGAAATCCCCAATTTTTTCAGTTTTTTTGTCTGGAAATTTTTTTGAACTTTTTTTGACATATTCTTGAAAAGCCAAATTTTGAAGATGCACACAGTGTGTCATCATGTGCTATCTGCCATCACGGGAGATCAATGTATGCGTTTTGGGGGTGCAACCCCTTCCTCAATAAAAAGTAGCTGAGAGGAAGGGGTTGCACCCACCAAAACATGTCCCTTGATCCCCCATTAAGGCAGCTAGCACATGTTGACATTCGGAAATTTGTGTGCATCTTCAAAATTTGGCTTTTTCAGGGGTGACATCACCCCATCTGAATGCAATATCATACACAGTTTGTAAATACTCATGTCTGATATTGCCTTCAATTTCTATAAAAGCTGAACTTTGTAAGTTCCAGATTTGTGTACTTCTTGTTGGTTTTAAACATGCCTGTTTTACCTTAAAAGGAAAATTCTACTTTTATTAATGTGACCTAAAAATTTGTTATACAACAAACATGTTGGTTTGTTTTAAAAACCTTTTATAAATGCACATGTGGTTGTGCTTGTATTAAAAAGATTGATAATCAACAATGTATGGCTTCATCTTCAATGCTCATAAACTTTTTTTGTGGTAAAATTAGTGTTTTCAGTGATAATGGGGGTTATTTCCTAAGGGCAAATCCACTTTGCACTACAAGTGCAGTTTCAGTGCAGTCTCAAGTGCACTTGTACTGCAAAGTGTCTTTGCCGTTAGTAAATAACACCTAACAGTGCTTTATAATTTTACAGAATCACGCCATTTTCACTCCCCAAATTTCAGTCATGGTCAGCTAAAAGAAACACAAGCAGTAAATGTAAGCAAATATTTGTTCATTTTAAAAAAATGTTTTATTTAAAAAATGTCTCAGACATTGTCTGGCATATTGATGGCCCCCCTACCCGCAAACTATTCCATGTATATTATACGGACCTCGCAGGCACTCAGGGGGGGCAAGCCAGGACGGCAAGCCAGGACGGCCGGCTTCAAGCACCATCAGGGTTGGTTCATTGAGATTAATTCCGCCTTCAGGCTCAACTGAGCCAGCATAGTTCACAGAATTTCTCCGTAAAAAGTTGTGGAGAACACAGCAAGCCAGGATGATGTAATTGAGTTTATACTCCACCATGTGTATTGGTGTAAGAAATAGTAGTAAACCGGCTGGCCATTATTCCAAAGTGTTCTCCACCACTCTTCTGGCCAGCCGGTAATTAAAAACCCTCTGGTCCGGGGTGAGGGTCCTCATAGGGAATGGCCACATAAGATGGTCCCCCAGCGCAAATGCTTCATCAGCAATGAAGACCAATGGGAGTCCTTCCGCATTGTCTTCTGGAGGTGGCAAGTCCAAGCTGCCATTCTGGAGGCGCCTGTAGAACTCTATGTGGGTGATGACTCCACCATCTGACATCCGGCCATTCTTCCCCACGTCCACATACAGAAACTCGTAAGTAGCCGACACCACCGCCAACATCACAATACTATTGAACCCCTTGTATTTGTAATAGTATGACCCCGAGTTGGGTGGTGGGATGATGTGGACGTGTTTCCCATCAATTGCCCCTCCGCAGTTAGGAAAGTCCCACCGCTGGGCAAAGTGGGAGGCCACAGTCTGCCATTCCTGTGGGTCAGAAGGAAACTGTGGAGTCAAGCAAGAATAAATAATTAATCATTTTGCAAATAAACATTGGAAAGCAGATTAGACACAAACATTCTTGGCCAAC
The DNA here is from genome assembly GCF_042186555.1 of Aquarana catesbeiana. Taxonomy (NCBI): domain Eukaryota; kingdom Metazoa; phylum Chordata; class Amphibia; order Anura; family Ranidae; genus Aquarana; species Aquarana catesbeiana. The sequence goes on along the minus strand of NC_133324.1, from coordinate 707,654,475 downwards.
ATCAGTATTACATTTTTTTAGGGAGTATTTAAAGACAAAAGTATAAGGTCCACCTATCAGATTTCCCCCCCCCCCATGGGCCATTTAACTAAATTTATGGGGGGGGGGATGTTTTGGACAGGTAACCCTCTCCACTTCATTGAGAGATGAATGCCTTATTACTTTGGCCAGCCCCTCCTTACTTACACTATTGGCAGCCCACTGGACAGGTAAGAAGTGTCATAATACAAAGAGATAAATACACACTGTACACATTTTAGCACATTTTTACATTCTGCTATTACCTATCAAGATAATAATAGGATACAAAAACTTTGAACATTACCATTTGAAAGTATTCAGGCAGGCCCTTGCACTACATGCTCTGGGGAATTCATCCATAAATCTGACCACAAAAGAGGTGGGTATAGTGTGTATGGGTTTGGCAAAGTCAGTAGATAGAGGATTGAGGATAGATAGAGGATTGGCATCAGCTGAGTTAGCAGTTGGGGGGAGAGTTCCAAATGATTTTGGGACCCAAAAAAAAGCCTCTGGCACTCTGCCAGATTTTCAAGCACACATCACAATTTTCAACTTTTTAGGGGGTATTTAGGGTAAAGCACTACTATGGAGCTGACAAAATACATTGTTAAGTGACTACACAAGGTGAATATAGGCCCAGGAGAGCATGCTGGGGAGGTTAGTGAAGGCAAATATGTATGAAGGACAAAAAAATTATATAAAAATCCAGGATGCATGAGGACAAAGGGGACATTCACAGCATATTACAATCATGGTAATTAGGGAATGAGGAAAGAAATACAATATATTATCAAACATTAAATACAATAAAATGTGATGTTAAAGGATAAAAATCTTACCCTCATATACTCCTTCTGCAGGACCTGAATTATATCAGAACAGGTCTCCGGGATAATAATCCCCAGAGCCTGGGGGGAAGATGCCTGTCGAGAACTTGATGTCCTGAAGGCTTCTCCCCGTCACCAAGGGCCGCAGGGTGGTGACTAGCCTCTGCTCTGGAGTGATGGCGTGCCTCATGCAGGTATCCTGCCTGCTGATATAGGGGGTCAGCAAAGCCAACAAATGGTGAAATACGGGGTCCGTCATCCGGAGAAAGTTCCTGAAATCTTCAGGCTTATTCTCACGGATCTCACTGAGCAAAGGCATCTGACAGAACTGGTCACGCTGGAGCAACCAATTCTTGGTCCATTAACTCCTCCCCACCCTGTTCATGGACTGGGCTTGTGTCAAAGTAAGGACCCCAACACCAAGCCCCCACACAGCACGAATTTTACGATGAGTACGTATAATCAACATGGCTAGAAAACGGTCGGCTGGTCAGAACGAAGTAACAGAACGCACTGAAGAACAGCAAGGCCTGTGAAGAGCGACCTGAAAATCAGTAACGAACGAACAAGAACACAATGAAAAGTCAATGGTAACTCGCTGCATGCACTGAAGACCAGATACAAACCCACAAGCACAAACTGAACAGCAGAAATACGATATGAAAACCATGAGTCTGAAAAAGCGCGAATCGTCTCTCACCAAACTTTTACTAACATGAGATTAGCAAAAGGAGCCCAAAGGGTGCCTCGCTTGGTACTGAACAGCCCTTTTATAGTCTCGTCGTACGTGCTGTACATGACCGCATTCTTGGCATTTGGAAATTCCGACAACTTTGTGCGACCGTGTGTATGCAAAACAAGTTTGAGCCAACATCCGTCGGAAAAAATCCATGGATTTTGTTGTCGGAATGTCTGATCAATGTCCGATCGTGTGTACAGGGCAAAATTCTGCAAATGTATTCATCATTATCAAAAAAGCAAAGGATTTCTCCATTTAATTATGCAAACTTAAATATTATCTCCTGCAGTGGGACTGTGCCAGCAATGCAAGGTTTAACTGCTCATTTAGTCTAGGGGAGAGTAAAATCACTTTAACTCATCTCTGTGCTCTTGGCAGATGGTGCTTCCCCACACTCTGGCAGTGGACCTTCAGCATCATCACCTTCAGTGCAGAGCTATGGACCCTGCATTAGTCTTGATTATATCAGAACCTTAGAGCTATGGAGCATCGGGTAAAATACACAGCGGGAGTGTTTGGGCAGCATGGTCCATTTTCCCTAGACCTAAATGAGCAATTAAGCCCCACTGCAAGGGATACTTTTTAAGTTTTCCCGAGTTGGGCTTTCAAGTGCCAGTTATAAGTAAAGAACAAAAGGTTCTATTATGCTCACTGACATAAAGGAACTTAAGAATTATCTGTTGTTACTTGTCTACAAAATGCTCATGTGGACATAGCATTTCAAGTCCAGACCAGAGTTTCAAGTGACAATAAACAAAATGTATATTTCTCATTAGTAATAGTGGATTTTTCAAGCGCTGACTAGAATACGGAAAAAAGTCAGGGAATATGTATTTAAATACAAAGTTGCTGCCTTCTTTTGATGCAATATCATCTATTAAAAAAGGTGGAGCTGGATTTTTAAAATGAGCTTAGTATAATATTTTATTCAAGACTTTTTACTTCAAGTTACAAGGTACGTTCTCTGAGAAGTTAATTAGTCAGATAAAATATTGAATACTATACTCATTATTCCTTTGTATGCTTTGGAAAACTCAACCACCATGGGTTACCAGGTTGTATTTTCTATCTTAACCAACTGCTGATCTAAGTGGTCTCTGCATATTGTACATTGGCAAAACTATATAATTGTTCTCCCTATTTCATATTTTACCCCATGTTTTATTACTACGGCATGTCCAAAAAAAGATGTTGCTGCATATTTCTGTACTTCCTTTTTTATGGTTGTGAACTCTGAATTCTTTTCCTAAATAAAGAATTAAAAAAAAATTCAATACTTGTCACAGAATAGTATTTATTGTCTTCTGAAAATGTTTTAGTGCTTCTTTTTGTCTTATTTTATTAGAGCATTAACTTTCATTTTGTGGTTTTAGCACATTTATGGTATTACATTAATTTGATGTTCTTTGTTGATGAAATAAAGGTTCAAATCATCAAATTTATAATATCAATTTGCATATTGAAGTCTCTGCTGACAAGAATATTCGTTGTACATGAGACATGGTATTTTTCTCTAATTAGCTTTTTAATTTTCATTACTAAATATGCTAAGTAAACTAGAAAGTAAATTGTGATGGTTTGTGCTATAAAGAAATATAGTGTTTTACAATAGCTACTTGTAAAATGATCCTCAATCAAATTAATCTTCAAATAGAGCTGCACCACTTTATATTACCCTCTGGACAAGAGCTTAAACAAAAGTTCCCTAATGAGGAAACTTTTTTCAGATTCACTTATGTCAAATTGAAAATCCCAACATGGTTCAGTAAGGATCTCCAATTATAAACATCAAATCCAGAAGCCCTAAATATGTATTTTTATCATCTGCTTGACATAAGTCAAGCCTACTATGGAAATTTTTCTATAAATGAATGTTTCATCTCTTGCATCAGTTTTACATAATAATACTGCAGTAATAAAGGATTAGACATGTTTTTTCATTAGTGTTTTACATGGCTAAAATTATATTTTGTCTGTTGTTCACAACTATATTGGGCATTGATTGGCTTATGGTTCCAGACACCTAGGTAAAAATAATGAGGGCTGTACAATTCTTAAACTTCCCCCACTCTAACTTTGTATTTGCATTGTTTTTTACATTCTAAGGTAATTTGCCATTGATGCTGTTCTCACACGTCTCTAATTTGTACAGCTATAACAATTGCATGGTTTTTATTTTTTTTATATAACCACTTCAGCTCTGGTACCTGTGCATACCCCTTATAGATAAAAGCAATCTTTTAGCATTTCACTATATGCCTGTTTTACTAAGGTTCTGTTTTGTAGCAATAAGTCTGTCACTGCTGAAGATAAATAATAAATCCATTTTTTGTTTTGGCAATAATGCAAATTTTATATTTTATACTTTATTTAATATGGAATCTATAGAAAAAAAGTGTAAAACATTTTTTTTAAATATTTTTACAGCTACTTCTGTAATACAAAGCAAACCAAGCCTTACTGATTTGACATTTTGGCACTAATGCGCTTATCACAGGCAGTGAGACATTTCCCGATTTCTGCAGCCGCACATCTGGAAAATGTCTCACTGCCTGTGATTAGCGCAGTGCCGTGCCAACTTCCTGGCGGACTCTGCATATGGAGAAGGCAGCTTCTGCCTTCACTGCCACTCCATTGTTCACTATTACAAGCATCCTTAATTGCTTGTAATAGTGAAAAATGGAGTGGCAGTGAAGGCAGAAGCTGGATGTAAAAGACAAGTCCTAAATCTTTGTTGAAGTTTTTAGGATGTTTTTTTTACAATTAAAATTTCAAAATTCACAAATATACCCAAATATAAGTGGTTCAGCCAAACTTTTTAAAATATTCACAAGCCTTTAAAATTCAGATATTCTGAACCAGATGTTCTATTAAAATCAATGGAAATCTGAACCAGATTTCAAAAGTGTGTATTACAGGGAAATATTGATGCATAATTGCTCAGAATGGTTTGGAAGACTTGTGGAAGCTCTGCTTGATGGAGAGATGGGACCAAAAAAATTGTCTGAACCACTTCCTTAAAGTTGTTGTATACCCTAATTTGTCATTTTTACCTACAGGTAAGCCTATAATAAGGCTTACCTGTAGGTAAAATAAATATCTCCTAAACCTGTATGGATCAGGAGAGAGTCCCTTTGCAATCAGCCTCTGACGTCAGCAGCGCATGCGCTCTGAATTCCCAGATGAAGGTCTGGCAGATGCTGCCAGACCTTGCTGGGAAAAAGAATCTTGGGCGCTTGCACGGTAGTGATATCATTGTGGCTCCGGCCACTCAGCGCCGGAGCTGCGAACGCAGAAGAAAAGCAGAGGGCAAGATGTCAGCTCCCTCAATGTGGACCGGGCTACAATACGAGGGCTTCGATCTAAGGTAAGTATTTCATAATGAGCTAGTATGTTGTGCATGCTAGCTCATTATGCCTTTGCCTTGCAGGGTTTTTTTTTTATTTTTTATTTTTTTTTAGATTTGCAGGTATACAACCACTTTAATTAAATCCTACCCGGCATACTAAAATTGACCTGGTGATACTAGCAGCCAAGCTAAGGATACCTAAGCAATAGCAGAAGCTGATATAATCAGAAACATCCTTAAAAGCAGCCTTTGAACTCTCTTTCTCCCAGAGAAATCTGAACCACCAAAAATAACACAGAAATTCATTCAAAACGTGAGATCAACTCAACTCCATCAGTGATTATAAAGATCAAATCTACTACCCATTAAAAATGGGAGAGGTTTTAAATATCCCCTACTATATTTAAAACTGACATTTTGTTTTACTTTAGATCTATTTTAACATGGAAATGGTCCACTTTATCAAGTCATGTTATCTTTATGAGTAAATAAATAATCTTTTTCCCTGCCATAGAAAATATATGTTGTTTCTTAGTTTTCTCTTGAAATTTAAAAACCTACACAAAAGATCACATGTTTTCTGTCTCAGAAGAGTATTGTGGGAATTTTAAATCAATAGAGATGACAGATAGTCTGTTGTTAGATACTGTACATGTATCAACATATAAATTATATATAAAAAGCAAACATGATTACTGTACATGTATCAACATATCAGTTTATATATAATAAGCAAGCATGATTGTCCCACTTACATATACAATCCCAAACGATACAAAGAAACATTTTTTTTAAACATTAACACAAAGGGTTTGTTTATTTTAAACCATTCACTGAGCTGCATGTACATTTGCTCTGTGTAAATGAACCAGCTGTTGTAAGATTGGGGCAAAAGCAAATGTTCTTACGGTGTTTTGAATGTTCTATTCATGGTCATGTAATATCACAGTGCTCCAGGCCTAAGTAGGTAGGTCCAGTAAGTGTATTTCTCTTACATATGCCCAAATATCTTCTTGTACTCTGTCAGGCAGCACTTGAGTCAGATTGAGAAATCTGATCATTTGCATAAAAGAACATACAGAGCACACTGGCATCATGAAGTACTGTATGTACTGTTACATATTATAATTAAAGATCAAAAGGCACATTGTATTCATTTCTAGACCATGGAAAGAAGAAGAAAATACTTCCACCACTATCTGAAAAAATGGCTATCACCAGCTTGTGCCAAAAATTTCCTTCCACCAGATCCCTTTTTTTGCAACTACTTATTAGTGTTAAAATGCCTGCCTGACATATGACCTCATAAGTCTATTTATTCCCTCACTTCTTAGCACCATTCAGGGTTTGTGTGCGTGCTTTGGTTCTCAGGCAATCAGGGGCATGTATGCTTTAATGCTATCCAATAGCAGGCCACACCTGCTCAGTCATTTCATCGGGTTACACAATAACATTATCGATTTATGTTGACCCACCCCCAGCAAAGATGCACCTGCTCCTGATTAGCAGTGAATTGTTGAGCCACAGTGCTACTGTGGAACTCCACAACTGATAATCCCAACCATTGGGTGGGCTCTGCCACTCCTAACAGGCTGCCTGCTACCCAGGAAATCCCTGCACATTGGAGAATAAACCACAAACACACATGCACAAGCAGTGATAAGTGTCTTAGGAAATATAAATATAAAAATAAAGACAGCTACATGGTACCTGATAACAAAACATACTAAACGCAAGGACGATTAGATTTTCATAAATAGTGGTGCTAATAGTCATCATTTGAAAATAGGCATACTGGATACACCAAGATTTCATGACATTGATATTTTTAAGTATTTTACGTGCCTAAAGTAATTCTGAAAAATTAACAAAAATCATATTATCATTGAAGGGGTTAAAAATTACCGTCAAGCCTCCATCTCACCTTTACTTTGACTCAGGGCCATGGGAGTGCTGCAATTTAGACACACACACTGGATCATAAAAACCAGAGACTCAGGGGGGCATGGCACGAAAGAGGAGAAGAAAAAAAAGTAATTCATCAAGGAGGAACAGGCAATGGTCAAAAATAAATAAATATACTATTTATTGAAAAATCACTTTTAACACCAATCAAAAAAATATACTGTTTAAAACAGGTACCACCACCGATATTAAATTTGACAACGTTGTCATGAGCAGACACAGATGGCCACCACACACATGTACCATGCACACCTCCTATGAATAGATGCAAGATGATATCTATAGTGATTCATCTTACCATGAGCTGACAGTTCTGATGAATTGCAGAGTAACAGCTGGTAATAAATGGGAGGGGAGTGGATGGCGGTGCGACCACCCTGGAAAGCACGACCTCTGTATAAATGTATAAATGTAAGAACAGGAGGAAGAGGGGGAGAAGGGAGAACCTGACAATAACCCGCTTGCTGCTGGGGCACTAGACACTACTGTCCTTGTCTATGAAGTCCACCCTGAACATTCAATACCATTCAGTCATCCCCTCATCCAGTTCCTGGGTAAATTCAGACCGCTTAGTGAGTTGCGGGCGGGGATTCCAGGGCTAGTGGGTGGGTCTGTGAGAATGCTATGGGAAGCTTGATAGCGTCATGCTGTCGCGTTTCAGCTGTCACTCGGATTTCCTCAGAGCCGGTCTGAATTTACCCGGGAACTGGATGAGGGGATGACTGAATGCACTTGAATGCCCTGCATTACCCACTGCAATCTTCTGGGCCAATCTTATGTTCCCCGAACACTACCATTGGGACGACACCTGTGATTACACGCAGGGGGGCGGAAGGCAGCTTGATCCATTAGCTGGAGGTGGCACAAGTTAGAATCGGCTCCGTGATGTGAATCGGTGTATCATAGTGCCTACACTACTTTTTTGTATCCCTAGCATGGGACTGCTACTTCAATCTGCAAGCTGCATTTCACCCCTGAGCCATTCACCAAGCCAGTTACACTGCTCAGCCTGATCCTACCCTCCACAGCTCATTGCCTCTTATACCCAGGAACTTTCCTTCCCTGCTATTAGTGCCCCATGCTATTGAATGTTCGGGGTGGACTTAATAGACAAGGACAGTAGTGTCTAGTGCCCCAGCAGCAAGCGGGTTATTGTCAGGTTCTCCCTTCTCCCCCCTCTTCCTCCTGTCCTTACATTTATACAGAGGTCGTGCTTTCTAAGGTGGTCGCACCGCCATCCTCTCCCCTCCCATTTATTACCAGCTGTTACTCTGCAATTCATCAGGACTATCAGCTCATGGTTAGATGAATCGCTATAGATATCATCTTGCATCTATTCATAGGAGGTGTGCATGGTACATGTGTGTGGTGGCCATCTGTGTCTGCTCATGACAACGTTGTCAATTTTAATATCGGTGGTGGTACCTGTTTTAAACAGTATATTTTTTTGATTGGTGTTAAAAGTGATTTTTCAATAAATAGTATATTTATTTATTTTTGACCATTGCCCGTTCCTCCTTGATGAATTACTTTTTTCTTCTCCTCTTTTGTGATATGCGTTATTAATTCTAGAGGAACACACCTAGACCATGGTTTCAAAGCCACTGGTGTAAGCAATTGTCTTTAATTTATACAGGCTTAGTCATAACTGTACCTTTGCCTGTTGTAATTATATAACCAAGCAGAGTCATTAGTTCCTTTTTACCTCTGTTAGTTTCAGGGGGGGCATGGCGACTGCCAAGTGAGATGTTCTGCTAGCTCCTTTCGGGCGGTCCTCTAGAGGTGGAAATGTTTCTATATCCACAGAAGACTGCAAATGACGCTGATCACACAGAAAATGGCAGAGACTCACCTCCAAGATCTCCCAGCGCAGGCAGCCCAGCTAAATTTAGCTCACGGCACAACTCACACTCTGATGATCCCGCAGGGCCATGCATGGAGGTAGGCGATTCCTCCCAACTAGACGTTTCTCAACACACTGACCCAATAGCCTCCATTCCCACAGTGGTGCAGCCCATGTCAGACACAGTAAGGAAGGATATGTTGCTCTCTCTCCACTCTTCCCTCCAAGCAGACAAGCTTACAGGTTTTAAAAGATGCACAATCGGGTGCAGGAATTGGGGGAGAGAGTAAGTCACTTAGAGCATTCTGTGGGAGCCTGCATGGAATCGCATAATGACATGATGGATGCTCATGCGATTCTTCCAGGTGTAACAACTTTAAACTACGAGGTATCCCAGAGTCCGCGCTACCCACCAAGCTTCCTCATTATGTACGCAATTTGTTTCAAGCTTCAGAACCAGCACTATCATCTGTAGACCTCATGATAGATTGCATTCACAGGATCCCCAAACCATCTTTCCTCCCTCAAGCGGTGCCCAGGGAGGTCCTTCTACGGATGCACTACTATCAAGCAAAAGAGGCAATTCTCTGCATTCCATAAAAAGGACAACCTTCTTGAATGGGTTGTGTCCATCCAGGTTCTTCCTGACCTTTCTGCCCACACTCTACAGAAGAGAAAAAAACCTAATGTCTATAACTAAAGCTTTGCGAAATCATGACACTGGATATCAATGAAAATATTCTGCTACCCTTAAAATAACCCTAGATGGATCCCCAACCACTAATAATATAATTAATGAAGGACTCCTTCTCCTTAAGGAATAGGATATCATTCCAGAAGATCCACCCCATGCTGACCCTTGGCCCTTTTCCAAGAGATCTTCTCAGGAATGGAACAAAGGCCTGGAGAAACAAAACGCCAAGAAGCAACAGGAGCTGGGTAACAACACATGAGTTCGAATAGAATCCTTCAGGCCATATTCCCTTGGAGCTGTCAGTGTTCTCTATCTTGCTGACAAGTGAAATTCCCCTACACAAATTGCAGTTGAGCTACACTAAGTTCTTTTGAATTCCTTCCAATTCCCCCGTTCCCCCTTTCCAGGGAAAGTATTATTCCCAACAAGTTCATCATGGTTGCTACTGGCAATGTTTTGCCAAGTGTTCTGCTCTTCAATCCGATCCTCTCAAGGCACTGTGAACTTTTACATTCATATTCTTCACTTTCGGATATAGGTCTAAGCGACAACCTACTGGCACATACTGAACCCTAAGGTCCCCCAGAGGCCTCAAAGCTCCCTGGTTTGTTCTCTTAAGGAAAGCCTACATTACCATCAAGATCTATTTCCATCCTAATGTCCCTTGATCTCTATAAATGCCCTAGGCTTAAACCACCCTGCAAAATGTTTTTACCTATGGAAAGAAGTCACAAACTCCAAAGCTGATATTGCAAACATCCAGGAGACTCACTTTAAGGCGTCAGGGGTTCCAAAATTCCATCATAAGGACTTTCCTTTTTTTTTTCAGCGAACGTCTCTTCTAAAAAAAGGGGAGTTCCCATCGCAATTAAGAACTCAGTAACCTTTAAGCTTCAATCCTCTGTCATTGATGAAGGTGGGAGATATATTATCCTGGTATGTATAATTAATGATAAGTCATACACCATCGTAGGGGTATATGTACCCAATTCCAACTAGGGTAAATTTAGGGTAAATTTCTCCGTAAACTTTTTAGATGCATTGCTAAACTAAAACAGGGTAATGTGATAGTGTGTCGTGATATGAACACAGTTATTGACCCAACCTTGGACTCCACCTCCAACAGGAAAGCACGCTCATCTTCTCTAACATTTTGTTGAACAAAAGTGTGTATGATGCTTGGCATTTCTCACATATCTCAGAGCGTGATTACACATATTACTCTCCCAGGTTTAACTCCTATTGTCGTATTGATATATTTTTGGTGGATAAATGGCTGTTACAATGGTTCTCATCTTCGGAAATTGCAGATATCACATGGTCAGACCATGTATCTCTGACAATTTCGGAATCAGAATCCTGCAGACCTACTTTATTGTGGAGGTGTAACAATAGGCTCATTAAGGAGCAGATAACCAAACAGGTAATCACTCAACATATCCGTGACTATTTTCAGGTTAATGACAATAAAGACACTGACATCTTCTCCCTTTGGAATGCCCACAAAGCATATCTAAGAGGGATTCTAATCCAACTTGGGGCACAATCCAAATGGAAAAAGTCATAAAATTACAAAACACACTTAAAGCTTTGCAGGACTTAGAACATCTGAATAAATAAAAACCCAGGCCCACACAAATCTTCTGCACTTGCCAAACTTTGTCTAGAGCTCCGCTCTCTTCTGCAAAAGAATCATGATCTTATGCTTCATCAGCTCAGAATACAGTATTACTTCATCTTACAATAAAGCAGGGAAATTTCTTGCCTCCCACTTAAAGTCCCGCAGACTTGAGTCGCAAATCCCTTTCCTCTTTCACTGCATCACTAATCAAAAACTAACCAACCCTAAACACATAGCGGATGTGTTCACGGATTATTATGGCTCACTTTATAATCTAACAGATGATCTTTCGGGCCCTCAATCCTCAAAGGATGCAAAATCATCCTTTTTGGCCAAACTTCACTTACCCTCCCTGACCCCCTCAGACCTTGACATTTTAAACAGACCCTTTTCTACCTTAGAGGTACAAAAAGCAATTAAATCAATGCCTTCTGGGAAATCCCCTGGCCCTGATGGGTTTATTAATGAATATTATCATACTTTCTTGTCTCTCCTAGGCCCTTATATAACCAAACTATTTAATACCGCAGCAAGCAGACAGACCTTTCTCTCGGAAATGCTGCAGGCACAAATCATCGCTATACCTAAACCAGGTAAAAATCCTGACTGCCCGGCTAACTTTAGACCCATATCATTGCTTTATATGGACCTCAAATTATACACTAAGATTTTAGCGCAAAGATTGAAAGTAGTATTACCCACTCTGATATTGCCTGACCAGTTGGGATTTGTTCCAGACAGGCAAACTTCTGATGCCACTAGGCGTGTGATCGATGTTGTGCATTTTGCTGAACGTAGTCAGACGCCTTCTCTGCTGCTTTCCATAGACGTGGAGAAGGCGTTTGACCGTGCCCATTGGGGATACATGTCGCAGGTACTACAAAAGTTTGGTTTTCAAGGATTAATACTATCCACTATCATAGCATTATATTCTTCTCCCTCAGCCCAAGTGTACACAGAAAGCTTACACTCTAAATCCTTTTCTATATCAAATGGAACAAGACGGGGTGCCCACTTTCCCCGACAATCTTCAACCTGATGATTGAACCGTTAGTGGAAAGGATGCAATCTCACCCATTAATAGGGAGATTTCTCTTCAGAGATAGACCTCATGTCATTAATTTGTTCGCAGATGACATTATTTTAATGTTAACAAACCCCCACATTTCACTCCCACAAGATCACGATATTCTAACTGAATATAGTAAGATATAGTAAGTATAGTAAGATATTGTATGACAAGATAAACCACTCTAAATCTTTAATTCTAGATCTAACCATCCCTCATTCTATCAAAACAAATCTAAGAGTGAACTAACCGTACACTTGGGCTGAGTCGAGTACAACCTACTTGGGCATAACAATTACCCAATCTTGCACTTCCCTAGCCAAATAAAAAACCATTAACAGCCAAAATGAAGGTAGAACTGAAGAAATTAGCGCAGGTAGAAATGATATGGGTAGGTAGACTAGCTGCATATAAAATGCAGATCCTCCCCCAAATTTTGTATCTATTTAGGTCCCTTCACATCCCCTTAAAACAGTCATACTTGAAGTCTATTACCTCTTTAATGAGAGGTTTTATTTGGCAGTGGAAAAGGGTCCATTGTTCCCACACATCCCTAATAAAACACAGGAAAGTTGGTGGTATGGGGATGATTGATCTACAAGATTACTACACAGCAGTGCATCTGGACCACCTGAAACACTGGTTTAATCCTTCCACAGAACAATTATGGCTAGATATAGAGAAAGGACTTAATAAGACCTCTAACCTATGCTCCCAACTTTTTGCCGATTCATGGAAATCTAGATATCCAAGCATGGACAAAAATAACAAAAACCCTCTTTCAGCTTTCTCAAAACCCTGATTTAACAATACTGCTCACCACACCACACTCAAATTTGAGATCACCCCCCTAGAGGACCTCCTATTAGAAGGCCACTATAACCAAATATGGGCTTCTGAACACCACCTTCTTCACTTTAACCAAATCTACCACCTATTAACAACTCTCCCACCACCCTCTATTAATTAGACATGTGCATTCATTTTCGTCCGAATGCATTTTCGTCCGAATTTTGGGTATATTTGTTATCATTTTAACAAACGATAACGAATGTGCAGAATCCGAAAACCGAAAGATCCGACATAAACAAATGCTTTATTTTCATTTGCATTGTGACAACAGTTCGATATATAGATAGGAGATTCGACATGCCGCTGACAATAGCGATCTGTGTCCATCGAACCTGTGGTCGAATGTGCCTAACCTTAGGTCTATTAGTTCAAGATTATTCTACATAGAGAGAAAAGATTCGACATAGAGAGAAAAGATTCAACATTATAGAGACAATAGCAAAAAAGGTCGAATGTGCCTAACCTAACTCTATTAGTCCAAGATTATTCGACATAGAGAGAAAATATTCGACATGAAGATTTGACGAATCAGTCACCGCGAGCGGACATTTATGGTCAAATGCTCCGCCCATAGGCTATAGAAGAATTGTAATGTTGGTTGACTAGTAATAATAATTAATAAATATAATTATTACTAGTGTCATAAAACAATAGAATTCTACTATAGCTTGTAGGCGGAACATTCAACCGGAAATGTATGATTGCGGTGTCGTACAGTTTAGCTGCTCCGTCGAATCTTCTTAGAACATTCGACAGACACCATAAGCCTTCAATGACAGAATCGACCTTAATTATTTCGGATTTTTGGACGAATGCATTTTTTTAACGAAACAAAATAAATAAAAACGAATTGCGGGAGTAACTAAATACATTTACTTTTCGGACGAAAACGAAATTCCGAAACAAAATATTTCAGTGTGCACATGTCTACGTATTTAATCTACACTCCAAAATTTGTCAGTATTATCTGATTCCTGCAAAAAATACGAAAGGCACTTCCCTAAATTACAACTTTCTACAAGACAAAACTAAATTATGTAAAATAAAGCCTATGCTCCAGTGGGAATCAGACCTCAAGGCCTCCTTCTCTGATTATCAATGGACCCAGGCTATCCGCTACTCCCACAATATTACACACTGTGTGAATCATTCAGAACTGGCCTTAAAAGTATCACTCAGATGGTATGTTACCCCATCTAGATTAGCAAAAATGTTTGACATGTGCTCTTCACTATGTTGGTGGGGTTGTGGAGCCTCAGGCACCATCGTGCACATTCTATGGTCATGCAACAACATTCACAGCTTCTGGCGGAAAATATTCCAACTGATAAATGAGGTAACTGGTATTATCAACCTGGCACATCCAGCACTAGTCCTACTCAATTTGGGTATAGATGAGTTTCCATTGTATATCGTGAAATTGTGGCTAATATCCTATTGTCTGCCAAGTTGTGCATCACTAGCTATTGGAAACAAGACCTAACACCAAATCCGTCAGAAGTTGTGAATACAACCCACAAACATTTTCTATGGGAAAAGTCTACAGCTCACCAACAAAAAAACTTCCGTACATTTGATCTTATATGGAAACCTTGGAGCCTCTGGTACCCCTCTTAGGACTCTATATTTCTTTATACTCCGTGATATTTACAATGTAATTCTTGCCTTGCAATTATTCGATATTCTTTTTCTGTTGAAAATTTTTTAGTGTCTTGAACCTGTATCTTATATCCCTTTATATAACACTAGTGACAATATGTTTTGTTCTTTTTTTTGTCCTTACTGTTACGTTTATGCTGTAAGTTGTCATATCTTGTCCTTGTTGAACCTTTGTAAGCGGCTGCGACCACTTTTATGTAATCTCCTATAATTCTTTGAAACTCCAATAAAAATTATTGAAAGAAAAAGCAGACTCATTTATTTCAGTGTGGTACATCAGGTTAGGTATACAAAGACATGTGGGTGGTAATATCTCTTACCACTAATAATAAGGGGTACATGTTAGAAGACATACTTCCTTTACCATTGGGAGAGAATCCCATATTCATTATCATTATCCACTCATAAAATACACTTATTAAAATACATTGAATTATACATGAGCTATAGGAAAGGTTGCTTACTATATATTTGCAGTATAGAATTTTCCATTTGACAGCTTCCTCTTGTTGTCTTACTGCTAGGTTATTCTTGAATTTATTAGTTCCTCTTTTTCTAAGGGTGTCAAACTCATTCTTACTATAAATGTTTCTTGTTAATATGCTAAAATACCTTCTTCAGCTCTATGCATACAAAGCAGCATGGGGGAGCTCATGTCCTTAACCGCTTCAGCCCTGGAGGACTTGGCTGCTCAATGATTGGAGCATTTTTTACAATTTGGCACTGTGCTGCTTTAACTGGTAATTGCGCGGTCATGCAATGCTGTACCCAAAGGAAATTTGCGTCCTTTTTTTCCCACAAATAGAGCTTTCTTTTGATGGTATTTGATTGCTTCTGCTATTTTTATTTTATGTGATATAAAAACGGAAGACTGAAAATTTCTACTTTTTGTTATAAAAAAATCCAATAAACTCAATTTTAGTCATACATTTAGGCCAAAATGTATTCAGCCACATGTCTTTGGTAAAAAATGTCAATAAGATTATATTTATTGGTTGCGCAAAAGTTATAGCGTCTACAAACTAGGGTACATTTTCTGGAATTTACGCAGCTTTTAGTTTATGACTACTTATCTCATTTCTTGAGGTACAACCCCCCCCAAAATGACCCCATTTTGGAAAGTAGACACCCCAAGGAAATTGCTGAGAGGCATGTTCAGCCCATTGAATATTTTAATTTTTTTCACAAGTGATTGAAAAATGACACACAAAAAAAAAAAATTACACAAAGTTGTCAC
Source organism: Aquarana catesbeiana (assembly GCF_042186555.1). Taxonomy (NCBI): domain Eukaryota; kingdom Metazoa; phylum Chordata; class Amphibia; order Anura; family Ranidae; genus Aquarana; species Aquarana catesbeiana. The sequence continues at coordinate 707,638,599 of NC_133324.1, read as the reverse complement.
TAAATGATATATTGCTCACACATGCCATGGTCATATGTGAAATTACACCCCAAAATACATTCTGTTGCTTCTCCCGAGTATGGGGATACCTCATGTTTGAGACTTTTTGGGAGCCTAGCCGCATATAGGACCCAGAAAGCCTTCAGGATTTTTAAGGGTGTAAATTTTTGATTTCACTCCTCACTACCTATCACAATTATGAAGGCCATGAAATGCCAAGATAGCACAACCCCCCCATGACTTCATTTTTGAAAGTAGACACCCCAAGCTATTTGCCAATAGGCATGCTGAGTCCATGGAATATTTTATATTTTGCCACAAGTTGCAGGAAAATGAATTTTTTTTTTTTTTTGCACGAAGTTGTCACTAAATGATCTATTGCTCAAACATGCCATGTGCATATGTGAAATTACACCCCAAATACATGTGTGAGACTTTTTGGGAGCCTAGCCACGTACAGGACCCCAAAAACCAAGCACCGCCTTCAGGCTTTCTAAGGGCATAAAATGGTTATTTCACTTCCTCACTACCTATCACAGTTTCAAAGACCATAAAATGACACCCCCCCCCCCCAAATGACCCCATTATGGAAGCTATTTGCTGAGAGGCATGTTGAGTATTTTGCAGATCTCGCTTTTTGTCACAAAGTTTTGAAAATTGAAAAAAAAATTTTTTTTCTTCATTTTCAAAAATAAATGAGATCTGCAACATACTCAATGGGGTCATTTGAGGGGGGGGGGGTGCTATCTGGACATTTCAAGGCCTCCATAACTGTGATAGGTAGTGTGAAGTGAAATCACAATTTTATGCCTTTAGAAGGCCTGAAGGCGGTGCTTGGTTTTTGGGGTCCTGTACACCAGTGGTCATCAACCCTGTCCTCAGGGCCCACTAACAGGCCAGGTTTGCAAAATAACTGAAATACATCACAGGTGATATAATTTGCTGCTCAGTGATTGCAGTATTCTAGTCTGCATCTCCCCAAGGTAATACATAAAACCTGGCCTGTTAGTGGGCCCTGAGGACACGGGCTGTACACGGCTAGGCTCCCAAAAAGTCTCACGCATGTGGTATCCCCGTACACAGGAGAAGTAACACAATGTATTTTTTTGGTGTAATTCCACATATAACCATGCCATGTTTGAACAATATATCATTTAGTGACAACTTTGTGTAAAAAAAAAAATTGTAATTTTCCGGAAACTTGTGGCAAAATATCAAATATTCCATGGGCACAACATGCCTCTCAGCAAAAAGCTTAAAGTGTCTTCTTTACAAAATGGGGTCATTTGTGGGAGTTTTGTGCTATCTTGACATTTCAGGGCCTCAGAAACTGTGGTAGGTAGTGAGGAAGTGAAATCACCATTTAACACCCTTAGAAAGCCCGAAGGCAGTAATTGGCTTTCGGTGTCCTGTAAACAGCTAGGCTCCCAAAAGGTCTCACACATGTGGTATCCCCATACTCAGGAGAAGCAGTAGAAAGTATTTTGGGGTGTAATTTCACATATGGCATGTGGCATGTTTGAGCAATAGATCATTTAGTGACAACTTTGTGCAAAATAAAAAATTCTAATTTTCCCGCAACTTGTGGCAAAATATAAAATATTCCATGGACTCAACATGCCTCTCATCAAACAGCTTGGGGTATCTACTTTCCAAAATGGGGTCATGGGGGGGGGGGTTGTGCTATCTTGGCATTTCATGGCCTTCAAAACTGTAGTGAGGAGTGAAATCAAAAATTTACACCTTTAGAAATCCTGAAGGTGGTGATTGGTTTTTGGGGTCCTGTACGCGTCTAGGCTCCCAAAAAGTCTCACACATGAGGTATTTCTGTACTCAGGAGAAGCAGCAGAATGTATTTTGGGGTGCAATTCCACATATAACCATGACATGTTTGAACAATATATCATTTAACGACAACTTTGTGAAAAAAAAAGTGTAATTTTCCCGAAACTTGTCACACAATATAAAATATTCCATGGACTCAACATGCCTATCAGAAAATAGCTTGAGGTGTCTACTTTCCAAAAAGGGGTCATTTGGGGGGGTTGAACTGTCCTGGCATTTTATGCACAACATTTAGAAGCTTAATGTCACATTTTTATGTCACATGTCACATTTTTTTTTTGCAAGAAAATTACTTTGAACCCCCAAACATTATATATTTTTTTTTAAAGCAATCACAGTATTTGCACAGCGATTTTTCAAATGCAATTTTTTTGGAAAAACACACTTTTTGTAATTTTAATGCACTAAAAACACACTATACTGCCCAAATGTTTGATGAAATAAAAAAGATGATCTTATGCTGAGTACATGGATACCAAACACGACATGCTTTAAAATTGCACACAAACGTGTAGCGGCGACAAACTACATATATTTTTAAATGCCTTTAAAAGCCTTTACAGGTTACCATTTTAGATTTACAGAGGAGGTCTACTGCTAAAATTACTGCCCTCGATCTGACCTTTGCAGTGATACCTCACATGCATGGTGCAATTGCTGTTCACATATGACACCAGACTGACACTTGCGTTTGCCTTTGCACGTGAGCACGGGGGGACAAGGGTGCTTTTTTTTTAAATTATTTATTTTCCTTTTTTATTATATTTTTAAACTGTTCCTTTCATTTTTTTATCATTTTCATTGTTATCTCAGGGAATGTAAATATCCACAATGATAGCAATAGGTAGTGACAGGTACTCTTTTTAAAAAAAATTTGGGGACCATAGATCTCTCCTCTGCCCTCAAAGCATCTGACCACATTAAGATCGATGTGATAACATGCTTTGCCAATTTCCCAATGGTGCTGTTTATATCCAGGTAAACCTAAGTCATGAAATGCTCGCAGCTTCCGGTTTCTTAGGCCATAGAGATGATTGGAGCCATTCTGGTCTCTGACCAGCTCTATGGTCAGCTGGCAGAACCACCAGCTGCATTCTTGGGTTCCCTGTTGGGACAGGAAAGCCAGAGAAAACCATGGAAGACAGTGGGAGGGTAGCGGCTAGGATTGCTTTTACATGAAAACCAACCGCTGGCTGAAAAGAATGATACCAAGATGAAACCTAAACCTGCAGGCATCATTCTGGTATAACCACTCAAAGTCCAGCAACATACTAGTATGTTGCTGATCTTGTTGGGCATACATTGTAATGTTCTTTTTTTCATGCAGCCTGTGGGCTGCATGAAAAAAAGAGATTGATTGGTGGGTATGCCCACCATTAGAATACCGCCCTTCATCCACCCACTTCTAAAGATGGGCATACATGCACCATTTTTTTTAACTGTGGTGGTGAAATCACTTCCTACAGCGCTGGATATTTACATATCATGGGAGCAAACGCTGTTGCTGTCAAGATAAATAAACCAGTGCTGCAGCTAAATGGCGTACCTGCTAAGAAAATGATGGTTAACCATAAAACAAAGTAACATTACAGTATAAAAGTAAGACTTACCATACCTGCAAAGCAAATACAATAAAATATAGTAAAATTAAAACATTGCAATCTGTGCCTAAAAAAATATATGCCGAAGCATGGGGGCGATCCGCCCGAATGTTAGGAACAAATCGCTGCTCCACCCCTGCCCCATGCTTCAGCATATATGCTCTTTTTTTTTAAACTGTGGTGATGAAATCACCTCGAACAGTGCCGGAGTCACGGCTTTATGTATCATGGGAGCGAATGCTGTTGCTGTCAGAATAAATAAACCTGTGCTGCAGCTGTATGGTGTACCTGCTAAGAAAATGATGGTTAACAATAAAACAAACATTACATTATAAAACATACCATACCTGCAAAGCAAATACAATAAAACATAGCAAAAATAAAACAGAGAGAGAACGATAGATATAGAACAATAATGAGCGAACAGTAGAGCGGACAGTGGAGAGCGAACATAAGAGAGAGAACAATAGAGAGGAAAAATAAAGATTTTTTATTTTTTGTGTGTTTTTGTGTATGTTTTTTTTTCACTTTTAATAAAACTGTAAAAAACTGTAAACTGAACATTGCAGATTAGTGTCTCTCAAAATTTGATGGCCATCACATCTTTCGAGACCCTGTGTATGTGTGCCTAGGACTGTGTAGAGCTGTACCCTGTGCTATTACTCAACTAGTGTGTGGTAGCGTTCGAAACAGTCACCAATGCAAAGACCAGGTTGATCAGGACAGGAGGGACAATAAAAGCAGGTGTCACGCCTATATCTGCACTTTCTACAGACACAACATCTTCTTTGGGGGTTTCTTTGGGTAGAGGTACCAGCGAGGACAAATGCCTCTCATGCAGCCAGCTTACTGCATTTGGATTGGGAAGTTGGGCCACAGCACCTTCTGGAAACAGAACGGCTGTGATGATCTCTTCCTGGAATTTTAGGAAGGATCCAGTCTGTCACAAAAGCATTTAGCAGAGCCAATTGAAATAAGTATACAGACACTTTTTTGTACCAGTGTCTGGCCTTACGGCAATTAGGTACGGCACCAACAGCTGGTCATTGAGATCCACCCCTCCCATATTAAGGTTATATTCGTTGATACAGAGGGGTTTCTCCACAACACCAGTCGCCGTAGGAATTTGGACCATCGTGTCTGCGTGAAGGGAGGACAGAATTAAACCATTCTTATTATCCCTCCACTTCACAGTGAGCAAATTATTAAATCTCAAGCAGGCTCTCTCCCCCAGCCTAAGACGGGAATCTACAAGCCGCTGAGGAAAGCACGGTTCCACATGTGCCAATTTGGTGATCAAACAAGTGACTAAAAAGTGCCACGCTTGTGTAATAATTGTCCACATACAAGTGGTACCCCTTTCTGAATAAGGGTGACACCAAGTCCCACACAACCTTACCAGTGCTCCCTATGTAGTCTGGGCAGTTCTCCAGCTCTACATAACTATCTCTTCCCTCGTAAATCATAAAACTATATGTATAGCCTGTGGCCCTGTCACAGAGCTTATACATCTTGACTCCATATCTGGCACGCTTGCTGGGAAGATACTGTTTGAATGACAAGTGGCCAGAAAACTTAATCAGGGACTCATCAATGCAGACAACTTGATGGGGAGTAAACAATGCTGCAAAGCGTTGGTTGAAGTGGTTTTTACGAGAGGCCAAATTTTGTAGAGCCAATCAAATTCAGGGTCACCCCAAGGACGACAGAGTTCATTATCATTGAAGTGCATGAACCGCAAGATTTGCGGTCATGGAGGCAGAGAACGCGGGCATATTGTGAATTGGGTCAGTGGACCAATATGACCACAACTCACTCTTTTTAGTTCAGCCTATGAGGAGGAATAGGCCCAGGAAGGTCTTAAATTGGGAAACCGTAATTGGTTTCCAATCTCTGGCAAGGGTCAGCTGGGGATTAGCGGCGATGAATTGACCAGCATATAAATTGCTTTGGTCCACAATAGTTCTATAGAGATCTTTGGTGAAAAAAAGCAAATATAAATCAAGTGACAAAAAATCAACTGTTTCCACCTGAATTCCAGGTTGACCAGTGAATGGGGGAAGCACGGCACTGCAGAAGTGGTGGGCTCCCAATTAGGATTAGCGAATGCAGCAGGAAGGGCACTATGGGCTCGACGAGCCTGTCTTTGTCTTCTTCTTTGTGGCAGCGGGTCACTACTCATGCTAGCCACCTCGCCAGCTTGAACTGCACTTATGGGACTCAAAAAGCAAAGGGGAGGGACTTTGGACTTTTTAGGCACGACTACAAAAAGTATCTATAACAAAGTTATTTTTTGAAAAATACATACAAAAAGGACATTGATTAAAAACCACAAATCATATGTATATAATGAAGCGATAGCTATACAACACCATCTAAATGCACAGTTCTTCGGACATGAGGATAAACATCCCAAATAGCAACCGATCCGAGAAGATGGCTGGATAGCAGATCCGCAATCGATTAATTCATATCATGTAGATATTCAGCGCTCAACATGTTTTGCATGTCTTCACGCTTCTTCAAGAGCGGGAAAATATATTGTGGCTATCAAGATACATCACATAACATATTTACATAGTTACATAGTTAGTAAGGTTGAATAAAGACACCAGTCCATCCAGTTCAACCTGAGTGAGTGTGCGTGTCTACAATTATCCTTATTTTTTTTAAGGTACTCATATAGTGCTCTCAATTTATGCATCGCTCCACACATACATCGCACACTCATGGTCCCTACCCTCAAGGAGCCCACAATCCAAGGTCCCCAAACTCACATTCATATACTAGGGCCAATTTTGGACAGAAGCCAATTAACCTACCAGCATGTCTTTGGAGTGTGGGAGGAAACCGGAGCACCCGGAGGAAACCCACGCAGGCACAGGGAGAACATGCAAACTCCAGGCAGGTAGTGTTGTGGTTGGCATTTGAACCAGCGACCCTTTTTACTGCTAGGCGAGAGTGCTACCCACTACACCACTGTGCCGCCCTAAAACATATAACATATAATTAGTATATAAAACTCTAGAAACCAGCATCTAAAACGGTGCCGCGGGGGGGCGTGGCCTAGTGATGGCGGAGTGAGGACGGGTTTCCAAAGAGCTCCTGACCATCCCCTCTCCCACTCACGATCCTAACGGCTTCTGTAATCTATGAAGGAGGAATGTTAACCCCCAAAAGGTACAGAACAAGATCTGCTACAAACGGAGACCAGATAGCCACCCCACGGAGCAGTATTCGGAGATACTTCCGCGGACAGCAGAGGAGATCGCCAGGCGCCATAGTTGCAGTGCCACATGGACACTATATGGCAGACTCGGACGTGCTAGCCTCTCCTCTGTCTCCGACCTCGTCTGTGTCCTCAGACTGTCTGTCAGAAACACCAGCGATTCTCGGCTCTAATATGGCAGGCACATCACCGAGACATTCTGGAATCCATGCTATCCTGCGTGCCCTTCCTACCAAGGCAGACATTGAGGCCTTGCCCACCAGATCAGATATCGAGGCCCTCATATCCCGGATGGAGGAGGCACACACCCGTGATGTGCAAGAACTCAAAGCGGAGCTCCAGACAATTGCAGAGAGGGTAGATTCGGGGGAAACCTCTCTATCTGCTCTTGCACAACGTGTTGCGACCTTGGAGCATTCACAAGAGTCACAAGCAGCTACAGCAGTGGACTTTAAATTACGGCTGGAAGAAATGGAGGACTGCAGCCGTCGCAATAATCTGCGGCTGCGGGGACTTCCTGAGGCTACAGGAGCGGAGGACCTAGAAGCGTCTGTAGTCGCCATTTTTCATCAGGTCCTGGGAGCCCCCCCGGCGTCACTGGAGTTAGACCATGTTCACAGGTCATTGGGGCCCAGATCAACAGATCCGGACAGACCGAGGGATGTGATCTGCAGGATCCACCGTTACACACAGAAGGAGCTTATTCTGCGAAAGGCTTGGGACCAAGGAACGGTAGAGTTTGACGGAGCGACGATCAAGATCCTGCCAGACCTCTCGAGAGCGACTCTACAGAGAAGGGCACAACTGAAACCCATCTTAGACATGGCTCGTCGGCAAGGATGCACGTACCGCTGGGGATACCCCTTAGCGGTGAATCTTCGTAAAGGGTCCAGCACCTTTAGTCTGCGTTCTCCCCAAGACCTGCCGGACTTCTTTACTTTTCCTAGAAGCAGAGCCGATTCTGGTTCCTAACTGGCTGGCTCTACTCCCCCGAAGAACGGATCGCCCAAGTCCCTCCTTCCAACGGAACCTTCAGCAGCCGCGCCAACAGCGATCCAGGAGACGGCACCGGGCGTCCTCCAACGAGGGTACACGTGAGTTGAAACTTAGCTTCATGATACTAATGCTGCCCTGACCTGATCCTCAGCCACCACCATCGGGTTGCTTAGTTTAAAGTGAGCCCTCGATCTCGGTATGCCCACTATATCCCCACTTGCATGTCAGCGAACTTGTTCACCCCACAAATCTACAGTCACTCACCCCACTTATTATGAGTAAATGATCCCAGGGACTTGACAGCTGGAGCATGCTTGGGACATGATTAGCTCCCAGAACACTAGAGTGACTATCTGGGCTCAGGATCCAAAGCCATAACATCAGTGTGGGCCATGGATTGGACTTTATCTGCAGATCTTAGATATTGCCCTTCTTTGCCAGCAGGAGACAATGGCACTTGAACTCCCCACGTCTCTCTGATAACGGTGAACAATATCATTTGCAGCCCGTAAGGAACTCCTATTATTAGGAAGGTACACATTATATGTTCTGAGTTAATAGCATTCTTTGGTACTCCTGAAATGTTATTATATTTGATATATGCATGCCTTTGCCAAAGATAGTAGAAGAGAGGGGTCTATGACACCGACATCTTAACGACTCATGGGGTAATAGATAATAGGAAAACAATACAGCTTTATCATAAAGAAGTTACTAGGAAGATGGCCACAGTTGCCGGAGTTTTATTCTCTCCATGAGGCAGTTTAGGGTTAACAGAAACAGACTCTACACTAAGATATAACATATCTGCCTATGCCGGGGGGTGGGAAATAGGTCCACTATTTCTATGGGCTCAGCCGAAGATAGCTGGGGATTTGGTCGGAAATGTTCAGTGACTGCCTGATGGCGGCACAACACATAGTTCTATATTCTGTTTGTGACTAGTTGTCTTAGTGTTCTATTCTGTCTTCTAATAGTCCCTAACAAGGTTTTCTAGCCGTTTCCATACCAATAGTGTCATACTTTTTTCAACTGAGTTGGGAGAGGGAGGTCGATGAGTTCCATTCTGACTATCGCTTCCCACACCTCCAATTAGGATTACACTCGTTTATCAGCAGTTGTCTGGTGAGCGTATTAGCACTAGTGTGCTACCTCTTTAGACTGATATTACTGCACCTAAGAGTGCAAGCTTGATATCTTTTTTCTCTTTTTTGTATTTCTCACTTACTTGATTTGTTTCTACTCTTTCTCTATCTTTCTCTCCCTTCTTCCACCCCACCCCCCCTTCCCCCACCCCTAATTCCCAAACCCACATATCTCTCCATTTTTGATTTATAACCCTTGGCTAGGGGCATGGAGACGGTGAATGTGTTTTCACTAAATGTGAAGGGCCTCAATGTGCCTGAGAAAAGGAGGATGTTGATCAATGATCTTCGCCGACACAAAGTTTACGTGGCGTTCCTACAGGAAACTCACTTTAAAAGGGACAACCTCCCGATCCTGAAAAACAAATTATACCCGTGGGCCTATCACTCCGCTTTTGCCAATGCTAAATCACGAGGAGTTTCCATCCTCATCTCCCGCTCTGTCCCATGGACATGCGCGGCAGCGAAAATTGATCCAGAGGGACGTTATCTGTTCCTCAGAGGAGATATAGGTGGAATAGAAGTAACATTGGCCACTTTGTATGCACCTAATAGTCAACAAGACTCTTTCATAAGCAAGACAATAGATGCTTTGACGGGGTTTCAGAGGGGTCAGCTGATCCTGGGTGGGGACTTCAACGTTCCGTTGATCCCCACAGAGGATACCTCTTCAGGTCACTCATCGATCACACCAGCTACCCGGAAGCGCATTGCACGCTCTCTGCACAAAGCCCAAATGATTGATGTTTGGAGACTTCTTCACCCAACGGAGAGAGACTACACTTTCTACTCCTCTCCACATAAAATATACTCCCGAATAGACTACTTCCTAATCCCTCACGCCCAACTACACGCTGTCCGCAGTTCCTCGATTGATTCAATTACATGGTCAGACCACGCCCCAATAATGTTAACATATGCTCTGACTGACAATTTTACCTCCAAAACTCGGACATGGAGACTTAATGAGAGTCTTCTTCAGGATGAAGAAATTTGTAAGGATGTCATTAGGGAATTAGACTTTTATTTTAAGACCAACATTACCCCAAACAGCGACCCCGGAATAATTTGGGAGGCACACAAGGCGGTAATCCAGGGCAAGGATTAAAAGACAACGCACGTCACAAATGAAATCTTTTCTAGATGAGTTACAAGCAGTTGAAGCTAGACACAAACACGCCCAAACACCTTCTAATGAGGCGGAAATCCTACTCTTGCGTAATAAGATTACGGATCTAATGTTATTCCGGGCCAAAGCGGCGATCCAGATCTGCCGACGCAAGAGTTACGAGTCAGGTAACAAGTGCGGCAAACTCCTAGCTAACTCTCTAAAGGAACAGGTCCTAGCGAATTACATTTCCCACGTCATGACACCCTCAGGCCAGAAAGTTACGCTACCCCGAAATATCGCTAAGGAATTTAGAGATTTCTATGCATCACTGTACAATTTACCACGACCTCCTTCCCCACAAGACCAAATTGACGCATACCTTCACAGATCAGATCTACCCACACTTCCCATTGAAACTAGGGAATCCCTGGAGGAACCGATAACCACGGAAGAACTTAAAATAGCAGTGGGTGTGAGTAAATCAGGCAAACCCCCGGGACCTGATGGGTTAACGGTGCAATACTACAAAATCCTGCTCCAATCCCTGGAAGAACCAATGCTTAATTTTTTTAATTCTTTAGGCTCAGACACAACCATCCCAAGGGACACCCTAGCTGCTCATATTGCAGTGATACCCAAGGAAGGGAAAGATCCTTCGGCCTGTGGTAGTTATAGGCCGATTTCCCTCCTTAACATAGATCTAAAAATCTTCACTAAAATTCTGGCCAACAGGATTTAAAAACACCTCCCGGATTTGATCAATTTGGATCAAGTTGGATTCGTCCCAACCAGGGAAGCAAGGGACAACACGATCAAAGTGTTGAACCTTATTCACATAGTTAGTAAAAATAAGACCCCATGTGTTCTTTTAAGCATAGACGCAGAGAAGGCCTTTGACAGGGTGAACTGGCACTACATGACCTCCGTTTTGGGCTATGTGGGCTTGGGCAACAAAATGCTCAACTGGATAAACTCACTCTACTCAGAACAAATTATAGAGAATGGGTATGACGGCGCTACCTCTAAGTTTTAAACAGGGACAGCCTAAAGTTAAGCGACTCAATGAACGTGGTTTATGGAATATTGCACACATAGAGAGAAGTTTTCCCCTTATATTAAGGATGTCACTTCAGCAGATGAATATGTGCAGCTGGATTTATGCTGCAGGTATATGACAAACACTCAGGTGTCGCACAGAAAATGATGTGGTCTTACAGCATCTAGTAGTGAGGCCAGAGGCTGTGTTACCTATAGTGCATTTATTAAACCATATATCATGTGCTAAATTCCTGTGTTGAATCCGTAGCCATATCAAGCATTAGAAAACACCCGGAAGTAGTGTATTGCAAATATAAATACCATACAACACATGCAAGTTAAATCTCCTTAATCAAAGACCATAAGTAAGGCCTGAGGCTTGCATATATATATACACAACTGCAAATAGTAACGTAACTAGAAATAATAACACAAAAATCACAGCAGTTATATCTCGGGCATATTATAACAGTCCCATATGTTGGCAATATCTTAAATAAATCCCCAATGGTGACTATGGTGCTGCAACAATTTGCCTGGTGACTCTCGTGCTCCCCCTCTTGGTAGCCTACTCACCAGCTCCCAGAACCCCGCCGGGGGTATTACGCCTTTAATATAATATGCTGGGTTGTTTTCCTTGTTGCTTCCTCTGGTGGATGCTTATGATGTACTCAGCTCCCCACGTCTCACATAAGGGTAATGCGATTATGCTGGAAAACGAGTCGCTTGCTGCTATATTTTATGTTGGATGTTTCCTGGGCTTCTTACTCTGTAAATATGTCGCTTCCCCTCGCAAATAGACAAAAAAGAGCTTCCATGGTGTGATAAAGTTTAAAACTTTATTTAAAACTTACGTGCCCGTACAGCGACTTAGCACGTGGACAAAAATAGGTTCAAATAAGCAAACAGAAAAAATAATTTTAAATACCAAAAAGTAAATAAAAAAATAAAAAATAAAAAATAAATAAAAAGTAAAAATTAAAAAGTCCAGGCACCAAATGTGCACTCAGTCCAGATGGACAGCATAAGTTGCCAGAAGTTAAAACAGGGTGAAAGAGTCCCTCCTAAAAGGCATAAGCAGTGAGGTGGGGGGTAAATTGCTCCCCAGCTGCTGGTAGCTTCCTCCTCTCTCATATGCCTAGGAGCTGACTAGCAGAGCGTGATGCCGCTGTGCGCGCTTCGTCACATGACTTCCTCAGCAACGGGGTCATGTGACGAAGCGCGCACAACGGCATCACGCTCTGCTAGTCAGCTCCTAGGCATATGAGAGAGGAGGAAGCTACCAGCAGCTGGGGAGCAATTTACCCCCCACCTCACTGCTTATGCCTTTTAGGAGGGACTCTTTCACCCTGTTTTAACGTCTGGCAACTTATGCTGTCCATCTGGACTGAGTGCACATTTGGTGCCTGGACTTTTTAATTTTTACTTTTTATTTATTTTTTATTTTTTATTTTTTTTATTTACTTTTTGGTATTTAAAATTATTTTTTCTGTTTGCTTATTTGAACCTATTTTTGTCCACATGCTAAGTCGCTGTACGGGCACGTAAGTTTTAAATAAAGTTTTAAACTTTATCACACCATGGAAGCTCTTTTTTGTCTATTTGCGAGGGGAAGCGACATATTTACAGAGTAAGAAGCCCAGGAAACATCCAACATAAAATATAGCGGCAAGCGACTCGTTTTCCAGCATAATCGCATTACCCTTATGTGAGACGTGGGGAGCTGAGTACATCATAAGCATCCACCAGAGGAAGCAACAAGGAAAACAACCCAGCATATTATATTAAAGGCGTAATACCCCCGGCGGGGTTCTGGGAGCTGGTGAGTAGGCTACCAAGAGGGGGAGCACGAGAGTCACCAGGCAAATTGTTGCAGCACCATAGTCACCATTGGGGATTTATTTAAGATTTTGCCAACATATGGGACTGTTATAATATGCCCGAGATATAACTGCTGTGATTTTTGTGTTATTATTTCTAGTTACGTTACTATTTGCAGTTGTGTATATATATATGCAAGCCTCAGGCCTTACTTATGGTCTTTGATTAAGGAGATTTAACTTGCATGTGTTGTATGGTATTTATATTTGCAATACACTACTTCCGGGTGTTTTCTAATGCTTGATATGGCTACGGATTCAACACAGGAATTTAGCACATGATATATGGTTTAATAAATGCACTATAGGTAACACAGCCTCTGGCCTCACTACTAGATGCTGTAAGACCACATCATTTTCTGTGCGACACCTGAGTGTTTGTCATATACCTGCAGCATAAATCCAGCTGCACATATTCATCTGCTGAAGTGACATCCTTAATATAAGGGGAAAACTTCTCTCTATGTGTGCAATATTCCATAAACCACGTTCATTGAGTCGCTTAACTTTAGGCTGTCCCTGTTTAAAACTTAGAGGTAGCGCCGTCATACCCATTCTCTATAATTTGTTATGCTTTGCAAAGTATCCTTTTAGGAACTTTGTGTGAGGGAGGCAGCAACCTTTGGCTTCTGACCCCACAGACCTGTCCTAAGCGCAGTTTCCTTGTTTGAATAATTTCACTCTACTCAGACCCTACAGCCCGGGTTCGAGCTAATGGGATTTTGTCCGACTCGTTTCCGATCAGAAATGGAACCCGCCCTTTATCCCCTCTTCTTTTCGCCCTGTCATTGGAGCCCTTCCTGTGCACTATAAGAGCCAATCAAGACATAAACGGGGTTGAGATAGGTAATTCGCAACAGAAGGTAGCCACTTACGCGGATGACATGTTGTTCTCACTTACTAACCCGCTGGTATCCCTCCCAAACCTCCTGCAGGAATTTAAGGAATATAGTGCTATATCTAACCTGAAAATTAACCTTACCAAATCCGAAGCTATGGGCATAGGACTACATTCTCGACTACTTACGTCCCTTAGAGGAAGCTTCAATTTCAAATGGACAACTAAAGCACTAAAATATTTAGGTACTTACATCCCCTCCAAATTGTCCCAGGTATTTGCACTTAATTTCCCCCCGCTATTAAATACAATCCGGTCCTTATTGACCAAATGGCAGACAGGTCTACACTCATGGTTCGGTAGATGCAATATTCTCAAGATGAGTATACTCCCCAAATTTTTATATTTGCTACAGGCCCTACCGATCCAGATCCCTTCATCATATTTTGCCCAGACTAATAAATTATTCTTTGACTTCATTTGGGCTAATAAAAAGCCCAGACTCTCCAGAAAGCTACTTACCTTACCTAAACTTTACGGGGGTTTGGCAGTACCAGACCTTCGTAAATATTATTACGCAACTCATCTGGTCAGACTTATAGACTGGAATCGACATTATTCTACTAAACTTTGGACCAGACTGGAACAATTACAATGTGACATACCCCTCAACAGAGCGCCATGGTGCTATGACTTACTGCCAAGTCACATGAAAAGACATCCCCTTATAGGGGTGACCACGCGCATATGCTCGACCATGTTCATACGGTTCCACCTTACATCATCAACATCCCAGATCCGTTCGATATTGGGTACGCCAGAGTTCACTCCAGGGTACACAGATCCATTGTTTATATCCCTAAAGAGGTCTAATCACTTCCAAGCCTCTCACTTACTCCTGAACGGAAGTTGGCCTACTATAGCGGAACTTAGGAACCCAGCCGGCCCGTTTCAGTTAGACTTTTTGAGGGCCCTCCAACTCGATCATTTTTTCAAAACGCTACCACCCCCCAATTGCTTTAGCCAGCCTCTGACGACATATGAATTATACTGTACGGAAGAAGATTCCATGCCACACGCCTTGTCAGCCTCATACCAACTGTTAATTACGCCCCCAGACAACTTTAGCTTACAAAGCCTAGAGTCCTGGGAACAGGACTTACAATGTAAATTTACGACACGTCAAAAACAGAATATAATTCATTTCACATATAGATCCTCGATCTGCACAAAAATGCAGTAGACTAATTACAAACTGATCACTAGGTGGTACAACACTCCTGTAAAATTACATAAGATGTTCCCTCTCACATCGGATAGGTGCTGGAGATGCCATAGTGACCGTGGCACCATCCTCCACATTTTCTGGACGTGCCCAGTGTTGGAACGGTTCTGGAAAACCATCCAAAACATTATACAGAAGTTCACCGAACGAACAATGTCAAACGATCCTGCCCTCTTTCTACTCCACGCCACCACCTCGGCTAGTAAAGTGTATAAAAAGTCACTGATCTGACATTTACTTGATGCTGCCAAGGCGTGCATTCCCTTGTTTTGGAAATCTACGCAGCCCCCTTCAGTTGGTGTGTGGATCAGAAAGGTAGAAGACATTAAGAGAATGGAAGATCTGACTCTGACCGCTAGAAATCAAAGCGAATTGTTCACCAGGACTTGGTCCGGGTGGAACATGTTTATCTTTTCGGCTGAAGGACAGGTACTTCTGGAGGGGAACTCATCTGTTTAGTGGAGGCCACCTATGATTTGCTTTTGTCCATGTACAGCAAACAGTGCTAATTCTTCCCGAATCTGCAAGACGACACACGCAGTAACCGTCTCCTTGTCCCCCCCCTCCCCCTTCCTTTACCCCTATCCCCCCCCCCTCGATTCCCAAGCTATTTCTCTCCTTATTTCCTATCTTCTATCTCCTTGTTTTTTTTTTTTTTTTTTTTATTTAGGCTATCCTTTCTTTCTATAATTGTAACAGGATTAGGTAAATGAAAATGGAAACGGAGAGGGTTGGTTGCACTCACATATCTTTTCTTAGTCATACATATAAGGCTTATTAGTATTACACAATGGTTTACCTATAAAGAAGTAATCACTACTGTATCTATATAAGGCGATTTTGTACCACTGGAGGCTGCGCCCTCAAAAAGGAATGTTTTGTACATGCCTTGTTTAACTATGTTGGACCTACGCCCTCTCTTGGTCTTTAATAAACATATTATTTGAAAAAAAAAACGGTGCCGCATATTACAAAATCAAACAATTCCATGCTGGTTGAACCAATGTGATACAGCGTGGAGACACAACCCAAAGAGGTGATGAAAGGCTACCATGGGGGCGTACACAACATAGTACTAGATGGTAACTAGAAAGTGTAACAAAATAGGAAAGCTTCATAAAAGAATAATTTTAGACCCGCCACTATAACAGGGAAAAGGGAGGGGGGAGAAAAGGAGGAGGGGGGAAAAAGGAACAGGTAAAAAAGGGGGGGAAAGGAAAGAGGAGGGGGGATGGGGGGGAGGAAAGAAGAGGGAGGGGAGGGAAAAAGGGGGGGGGGAAGGGGAATAATGGGGGAGGGGGAAGGGAAGGAGAGAACCAAAAAGAGGGATTATGTATATAAAGTACTCACAACGTAAATGTATCTAAAATCATGAAAAACAAGCCCACAGGTCAGGAAGAACCGGGGGGCCGGCAATGTAGTATAGCAGCACACATCGGGATAGATATAGGCTGGTAATATGTCCTACATGAAGACCTTCCTAAAAAGAAAACAACTAACTTAAAAAACGGTGATCTACAGGTCTTGGATGTTGATGAAGTTCACACAGCCATCACAAAAATCACTCACCAGCAGCTCAGAATACAGGGTATTCCTGCCTGTCAGTCTCATGTATATATATATATAAATATAACAGGAGGACTCAGAAGGTCAAAGGTAGTTAAATGGGTGCCAAAGCCACAGTGTCTCAACAAGTAGTTTAATGTTGCTTGCACCTAAAATGCAAAGGAGAGCAGGGAGAGGAATCAGCTATAGAAGTGATGGCCTAGAAGAGATATAAATACCAGTAATTAATCTATTGTAGCCGCTGCTTCTATAAGAATGGGGGTACCTGAATTCGATGGAGGTTAGCCTACGACGTGTGGTGCCTTCCTTTCGCTGGAATGGGTTGTACACCATAACGGGACGTTGTCCTATTTGTGTGTACGTCCCGTCCGTAGTCATCCAATCGGCTTGGCCGACGTGACGTCATCCGGACCGGCCGAATGCTCACAGTGCGCATGCGCGTTACCTGACTCGGAGCGCTGTCAGCAACAACGACGGTGCATCCGACGTGAGGAGCGACGCACGCCACACAGAGCAACAACAGCCGGCATGGGGGAATGGAGGATCCATCCATGCCAGCTGATGTAAGTGCCACATCAGCGTGTGCTGGTGTGACGCTGGGCGGCCGCATGGTAGCCAAGAACCCACCACTAGGTGGCGCCCAACACTGTCCGCATTGGAACGACACAGCAGGGAAAAAGAAAGTACAAAAATCAAAAGGATACATCATCAACAAACATCATTGTTGAACATTTTAAACAATTATATAAACCTCAGAATCAATAGTCTTCATAGATGGAATTATAGCCCTAGAATCGAACTCTAATATGTGAATAGTCCAATCTATTAATACAGGTGTTCTATATGTAAATATACATAGAATTAGAATTAAAGGGATGTGGACCCACACAGCAGAAATATGTTAGAGAAGATATATATGGGGGAATGGACATACCATGAGGAAGGAAGGGGGGTGGAAGGGGAGGGAGGGGAGGAAGGGGGAAGGGAGGGGGGAAAAGGAAAAATGCCAGCCTGATGCCACCAGAACCTCTAAATCCTACAAAAACTAACTCTCATTGAAATATATATATAGAAGATACTAACTCAAAGAAAGGGTTTGTAGGACTGAGCTTCATTAATGCCAGGAGCCCGGGTCGCATTCTGGCGTTCTATCCAAAGTGTTTCTTGTCTCAGTATCTGTTTGTCCCAGTCGCCACCCCGGGGGCTCCTTGGGATAACTGCAAGGATGATGAAGGAAACCACCGAGGTGTTGAATCTATGGTAGAGGTCCAGGTGCCTGCTCACTGAGGTGATCATCTTCCCCCCACCAGAATAGTAAATGTGGTCCTTAATGCGTGAGCGAAATTGCCTGATGGTTTTCCCAACATAAAAGGCTTGGCAATTGCATGTCATTAGGTAAACTATACCCTGGGTTTCGCAATTTGCATGGAAGTGAGGGGTGAAAATTTACCCATTGGGTAGTTTGAAGCAGGTACCTGTACGGATCCAGGGACAAAAAGTACATCTCCCGCATCTAGTGATACCTTTTGGGTGGGATTGTACTAGAAAATCGTTACAGTAGTGGCTGGATGTGAGATTGTCCCGTAAGAGTCTACATCTACGAAATGTGATGGCTGGAGTTGGAGTTACATATTTGGCCAAAATTGGATCCTCACGCAACAGAGACCAGTGTGTAGTTAAGATGTCACGTATTTCTGCATGATGTTGAGAATACTTTGTAATGTATCTTACCATTGAATTAGATTTGGGGATCTTGTTCTGATACAAGAGGGAATTCCGTGGTTGGCGCAGCGCTTTATTGTAAGCGCGGCAAAGGAGTGATTTACTATAACCTCTTGCCCTCATGCGGTCACGGAGTAGATTGGCTTGCCGTTTAAATTCCTCTGTGAATGTGCAGTTTCTACAGAGTCTAAGATATTGTGCGTAGGGTATGCTACGTATGAGGGTATGTGGGTGAGCGCTTTCCGCATGCAGCAGGGTGTTGCCCACTGTCTCTTTGCGGAACAGTGTGGAAGCCAGCTGGCCATCACTATCCTTGCAGATCGTGAGATCAAGGAAGGTGATTGTAGATTGATCACTACACACTGTGAATTTTAGATTAAACAAATTACTATTCAATCTCTCAACAAAAGTATTTAGACTTTCCATAGAACCCGACCAAACAATAAAGATATCATCAATAAAATGCAACCAGCACATCACCTGGCCCGTGAAATGTGATAAATTGTCGTCCGAAAAAATATCACGTTCCCACCCCCCCAGGTACAGATTGGCGTAGGTGGGCACGCAGAAGGTGCCCATGGCTACGACCTGTACCTGGAGGATTGGGACTCGTTAAATGTAAAAAAATTATGCGTAAGAATAAATCGCAACAGTTCCAGAATGAACTCACAATAGTCCCAACGATGGTGGGTTTGTTCACGAAGGAAGGTACGTGCTGTCCTGATGCCCTGCTCGTGAGGGATGCTCGAGTACAGAGCCTCAACATCCAAAGTCACGAGCAGAGCATCAGGAGGCACGACCATCCCTTCGATATGTTTGAGAAGATCCAGTGTGTCTCTGATATATGAAGGTAGTGATAGTATGTGTGGTAAAAGTATGATACTGCAGTGCTGGATGTACGACCAGGATGTACTACGCTGGTGGTTTCCAGTTCACTAGAAGGATGAGCAGCACTAGTACTGGCTCTCTTCTCCATACGAGAGCCCTGTGGTTCTTGCACCTCAACGACAGCTTAAGAACCAGGTCTGGTATGCCTGACCTTGGCTGGGACCACAATTCTGTCATCAGAGCTATCTGTCAGGGTGCCGATGCTGTCTACAGGTTCATATTCTGAGCCTGAATCTGACAGATGAGTGACTTCCTTTTCACTATCTGTCATGCTCAGAAACGTGTAGGCCTCTTCACCACTGTACCTTCGATTTTACATTTTGGTCTCTAAATTTACTGGCACAGTAGTGAGACTCACAAGAAAAAAAGCACCTGACTGTCAGCGACTGATTGAAACGCTACCAAAAAACTGTTTGTACACATGGTCGGACTTTCCGACGGAAAATGTGCGATCGGAGCTTGCTGTCAGAAATTCCGACCATGTGTGGGCTCCATCTGACTTTTTCCATCGGAATTTCCGACACACAAAATTTGAGAGCAGGATATAAAATTTTCCGACAACAAATCCAATTGTTTAAATTCCGATCGCGTGTACACAAATCCGATGCACAAAGTGCCATGCATGCTCAGAATAAATTAAGAGACGAAAGCTATTGGCTACTGCCCCGTTTATAGTCCCGACATACGTGTTTTACGTCACTGCATTCAGTACGATTGGATTTTCCCACAACTTTGTGTGACCATGTGTATGCAAGAAAATTTTGGCCCAAAATCCGGATTTTGTGGTCGGAATGTCCAATCAATGTCCGATCGTGTGTACAGGGCATTAGTGTTCGCAGGGATCAGGCCTGACTCCGCAAACGCTGCAGTTATGTGTGTTGTGTTTTTGTAAATGACAGTGATTGATTGATACTGCACTTGGGTGGGCTGGGTTGGGCGGAGGGGCTAAATGCAGGTGTTAGCAGGTATCTGGGCTGATCCCGCTAACACTGCATTTTTGGGAACCCTAAACTGCTGGGGACGCTAATATAGTTCTGATCAGATCAGATATTGATCTGTTCAGACACTATACTACTAAGGGAGGCGTATGGTGTGTGCGTGTGTGTCAGCACTACTGGCACCAATCTGACGCTGCCTGGGGCAATGCAGACCCTATCTGATGCTAAAACCTAACTTTGATCGCCCACCGGGTGATCAGGGGGTTAAACCTCTATTGTAAAATATGGCGGGTGCCCCGACGCTATAAAAAAAAATCTAGCTAACCTGCGTCACCCGTGACACTTCTATAGTAATCACTGGTGACAGGGGGTGATCAAGGGGTTAAACCTTTATTGAGGGGGGTTAGGGGGGTCCCCAGACCTATCTGGGCCTACCACTAATTACCCTAACACTGATTAGTGTCACTAATGACACCAGAACAGCGATAAAAAAAATCTGAATGCTGCACTGGGTGACACAGAGTAAAACGAAGGATTCACTCTGGGACTTTAAATGAAGTAAACATAACAGTAGTTAATACAGTATATGGTTTATTCAAGTAAAATTGTTTACATGCATAGATAACACCAACAGTTGCCAAAAAAAGATATATAAACAAGAAATATTGGTACATGGATGTAATAGCAGTCATAGTACATGGGCATCATACTACCTGACTAGTTTCATGAGATCCAGCTCGCTCTTCAGGGGTGGATGTGTGTAACATTGTACCTAAGATAAAAAGGTATATATTTGGCAAAATGGCACAGTATTAGTTATAAAAGGCACAGGGTAGGAGGGGTTATGGGTCCCCATACTCACCACTTAGCTTGACCATGGCTACAGGTGTGCGGCTCCAAGATAGCGGCAGCAGGTGCCTCACCAGGGAGCTGAGGGGGCGAAGTCAGATGGGACCGCACCAGGGGCCAAACGGCGAGCAGGCATGGCATAGGTGTAGTGATGTAACCCTAGAGACCTTGTTAGTTCATAAAGAGTGTAGGCTGTAAACATAAGTATGTTCATCAGGCATCTAAAGTAGTAAAGTAGAATCAATAAGTATTAGCATAAAGATATATATGCATGAAATGAGAGGCCTGGACCCAAAGATGGTAGGGAACATGGAGATGGTAAGAAACATAGGATACCAGAGGGATACTAACAGGTGAAAACCAGAGGGATACTAACAGGTGTTTTGGGTGCCACAGTGACAGGGGGTGAAGGGGTTAACTGGGGGGTGAAATGTGTGCCTACGTGAACTGGTACCTGATACCAGAGGGATACTAACAGGTATTTTGGGTGACACAGTGACAGGGGGTGAAGGGGTTAACTGGGGGGTGAAATGTGTGCCTACGTGAACTGGTTTCAGTGTAGTGTTGGTGCACTTACTCTGAGATGCTCTCTTTCCTCGGTCTGGAACGGAAGAGACCGAAACGAGGAGAGATGACATCACTTCCTCTGCTGTGCTTACACTTACACATGCAGGGAAAGATTCTCACTCGCCAGGAGCAATCATCAGGTTCAGGCCAGATTTAATTGGCCTGGGGATTGATCGGTTCTGGATCAAATCCGATCGTCTTGCGCCTGATGTAACATAACGGGGATTCTTCTGCCGCTGTACAACTGCGGCGGCAGGTCAGGAACAGGTTAATGGGGATGGTATTGACACAGCCCCAAATGATCCACAATCGCTCAAAATGTATATGGACCAAAAATATTTAGACAGAATAAAGGTGAATCAAGCACTTGGATCAGATGGCATACACCCATGGATCCTAAAAGAAATGAGCTCTGTCATTTCAAAGCCATTGTTTCTAATTTTTAGGGACTCTTAAATGACTGCAATTGGCATAAGGCCAATGTGGTGCCTAAATTTAAAAAGGGGGGTCAAAGTCTTTACCAAGTAACTATAGACCTGTTAGTTTAACTTCTATAGTTGGTAAGATACTGGAGTTTATTAAAAGACCACATGGATGAGTTCTTGCTGGAAAAAATATATTTTAAAGCAACAGACAGCATGGAGTCATGAAAGGCAGAATTTTTCAAACAAATCTGATTTCTTTTTATGAGGAGGTAAGTAAAACTTTGAACAGAGGTGTGGTATACCTGGATTTTGCAAAAGCATTTGACACAGTTCCCCACACATGGTTAATGTGTAAGATAAAGTCTACAGGCTTGGAAAGATCAGTTTGGGATCTGGCTGAAAGTCTGAATTCAGAGAGTAGTGGTCAATGATTCTTACTCTGACTGGTCTAAGGTTATCAGTGGTATACCCCAAGGTTCAGTGTTGGGACCCTTACTTTTTAATTAATGTATAAACTATATAGGGTCTGGGATTCAAAATAGTATTTTTATCACAGCTTACCTGTAAAATCCTTTTCTTGGAGTACATCATGGGACACAGAGCCTAAGTAATTACTTAATGGTTTATGGGCCACTGTCATAAACCGGATGTGACCAGAACTGTGTGACTGCGACAGAGTAAACCAAACATACGTAGGTGAAAGTAAGTGATTTTATTAAGATAAATGCATATAATGTGAATACACCACCAATACCAAACAGAGTGAGAAAACCAAATAACAGTGACAACAAACCAACCAGTATATATATAACAAAGGGGATACCAGAATCGTAGTCAAGCCAGGCCAGGATCATAAACAGGAGGTCAGCAGATGGGGGGGACAAGGAGAAAGGGATCAGGTTGCAGGACAAGGTTCCAGGGATGCCAGAATAGACAGGATCAGGTACAACAGGTTTAGGATACAGGAATCAAGGTTCAGGGTAACAGGATGAAGGTCAGGGCTCAAGGACAAAACCAGGGCAAACATGTGAATGCTTGCATTGGTAATTATAGGCCTGTGATTGGCCTCAAGTGACACCTGATTGCAGGAGGTGTTGTCTGCTTCACACTGCCAGGATCCATGCGCTGGTGGACGCCAGTACTGCAGCCCAAAGATGACATAACATCAGCAGGGAAAAGCTCTCCTGACAGTTCCAAACTGCCAGGAGACACCTGCTGGTGGACCTCAGTACTGCACGCCAAAAGACAGATATTACCAGCGGATGGAACAGTTCCTGACAGCCACCTTCAAGCGTTGACACTGGTATACCCAATCAAGGAAGTTCACTCCATATATAACCCCTCCTTCTTCCAGGAGCACATCAGCTTTTGTAGCAAAGCAATATATTTAAATCCCAAAAGAGGGGAGGGACCTCTGTGTCCCATGATGTACTCCAAGAAAAGGATTTTACAGGTAAGCTGTAATAAAAATCCTATTTTCTTCATCTTACATCATGGGACACAGAGCCTAATTACTTAATGGGAAGTCCCATAGCAATGCTACTTGAGGGGAGGGAGAGACAACCCGCATGATACGCCCAGACTTGAGGACTTATACTGCTGCCTGCAGCACACTGTGCCCAAAGGCGATATCCTCATACCTCCTTACATCCACCTGATAAAAATTTGTGAATGTATGCACTGAAGACCAAGTTGCGGCATCACAGATCTGAGCCATGGAGGCCTGGTGATGCACTGCCCAAGAAGCACTAACCACCCTGGTAGAGTGCGCCTTAACTTGAAAAGGGGGAATCTTACCCCTTAAATTATAGGTTTGAATTATAACTTTCCTAATCCACTTAGCGACAGTGGATTTCAACGCAGCCTGTCCTTTCATAGGACCCTCTGGCAGAATAAATAAGACATCAGTCTTAAGAATCTGATCAGTTGTCTGTAAATAGATTCTCACTGTTCTCACCACGTCAAAACAATGTAGTGACTTTTCTTCCCTGGAACATGGTTTTGGAAAAAACAATGGCAGGAGAATATCTTGTTTCAGGTAAAAACCTGAAACCACTTTTGGCAAAAAGCCTGGACGAGGGCGTAACACCACTCTGTCCTCATGAATAATCTAATATGGAAAAGAGCAGCCAATTCCGAAACCCTCCTTGCTGAGGATATAGCAAACAAAAATACCAGCTCACCCCTTGCATAAAATCCTGGACTAAGAAGGTGTAGCAAGCTGTCTTTGAAATAAAATCGGTAAGGCTGAGACTTGGCCCTTAATAGTATTCCAGACCAACTTCATCTCTATGCCTAATTGTAGAAAGGTACGAATTCTGCCTATGATATATCTCCGAGGGTGCCAACCCTTGGATTCACACCAGGAAACATAAGCCTTCCAGACTCTATAATATATAGTTCTGGAAGCTGGTTTCCTTGCATTAATCAAAGTAGGGATAACTGACCCGGAAAGCCCACATTTCTTTAGCATGTGTATTTCAATAGCCAGGCTGTTAAATTTAGCGTTCGTAAAGTAGGATAGAATATCGGCCCCTGTGAGAGCAGGTCTGGCCTTAGTGGAAGGGACCATGGACCCTCCAATGACATCTTTACGATTTCTGCATACCATGACCTTCTGGGCCATGCTGGTGCTGCCAGAATGACTGGTTTTCTTTCCAGCTTGATCCTGCAAAGAAGTTGAGGCAGCAATTAAATATGGGGGAAATGCATAGATCAGTGAGAACTGTTCCCACGGTATCACCAACGGATCTGTTCTGCATGCCAATGGATCCTTTGTTCTAAACACAAAGTTGACTAACTTTATGTTGAACTGGACGCTAGGAGATCTACATCTGCAGTCTTTTACAAACAGCCCGAAAATATGTCGGGGTGAAGAAACCATTCCCCTGGGAATAATCTGCTGGCGGCACAAGTAGTCCACCTGACAATTCTCTATTTCTATGAAGACTGCCGATAGGCACGGAATATTTCTTTCTGCCCAAATTAGAATATGTTTCACCTCTCTCTGCGTTGAGATACTCCTGGTGCCCCCTTGGTGATTGCCACAGCCAAATTGGATCCTGACAGGACAATCCCTTAACCTGGAAGTTCAGCCTTTCAGAGCCAGACGCACTGCCCAAATCTCTAGGATGTTGATGGGCAAGGCTCTTTTGTTCTTGAACACTGTCCTTGGACAGTCGTTTTCTCTAGTACTGCTCCAAAGCCTGAAAGGCTGGCATCTGTCGTTACCACTTTGCAGATAACTGTCCTGAAGGATTTTCCTTTTAGCAGATTCTTTAGTAACCACCATTTGAGGTTTTGGGACACCCTTGGGGACAGCCGCATTGGCAAGTCCAAAGCTTGGATCGTTTTGTTCCAAGCAGATAGAATACTGTTTTGCAACAGTTTCAAATGGAACTGGGCATAGGGATCTTTCCTAACAACCTCATGCAAAGGCGAATGGAAGGATCTCCTTTTGACCTGATCCTTCGCACCAACTCTCTTATGAAGTTGTTTTTTTTTTTTTTTGCCTGGGCAAGAACACCTTTTTCTGGGCTGTATCTATGGTCAGACCCAAATACTCCAGCTTTTGTAGTGGTTTTAAGGGAGATTTCTCTAGGTTGAGAACGCAACCCAGACTTTTCCAGGTAACTGGTTGTAATGCGTACACCTTACTCTGAACACCAATTGGTCTATTAGCAATAGATCATCTAGGTATGCCAAGACTGTTTATGCCCTGTGCCCTTAACCTGGCTAGAGGTGGGGCTAGCACCTTTATGAACACTTGGGGTGCTGTAGCTGGCCCCAAGGGCAAGGCTACAAACTGAAATGCTGTTGTTCTACTTCGAACCGCAGAAACCTTTGGTTAGTGGAAAATATATGGACATGCAGATATGCATCCCTTATGCCGATAGACGCCAGAAGTTCTCCTCCTTGTAGAATAGAAACTACTGACCTGATCGACTCCATAGAAAGGAGCGGATCTTCAGGAACTGATTTAGATTCTTTTAGATCTAGAATGGATCTGCTGAATATCTGTGTGGATTTGTACATATACAGGAAATGCATAAAAAAGGCAGTGAAGGTTTTAAGGAACTTAAGAAACAGAACTATCAGCTGACTCTACTAGAGGTAGCTTGAAAGAGGCACGAACCATCTCTGTAAGAGATTTGTACCAGCAATCTCTCAGATTGCGAGGCTTAAAAAAGGTTCAACTCCAGTTGTCTCCTCCACAGAGGAGTAATCGGTTTGCCTTTCTTCCTGATCACCTGAGGGTAACACCTCATCCTCTACCCACTGTTCCCTTGATAAGAGGTCTAAGGTTCCTATCCTTTTGGATAGTGGATGTGGTTAAAGTCACTAATTTTCCTTCTAGGCCCTGCAGGGCGGAGGTAAAATGCATTTTCAATCATGCATACAGGGGCTGAATGTTTTCTCCTCTAGAGTCTGACGGTGGAGGCTGTCGCCACTGCCTAGAGGCAGCTGCCCCTGGCGCAGGGGAAGGAGTCTGTTTTAATAAAAGAACGTTTATACCTTCTTTTGGGCAAAAGAGTACCATTCCCGCTAGCAATCATTTGGATGTATTTGACCAAATTCTCCCCAAATAGTCGCTCCCCATTAAAAGGGAAACTAGTCAGAAGCTTTTTGCAAGATGCTTCGGCTGACCAACTTTTTAACCACAGGGTCCTATGCATGTGTTTTAGCACAAACGCAAGGCGGGACACTTGGTGAAGAGTCTTTCATGACGTCTATGGCAAAACATAGCACCTTTTGTAGTTCGGCTAACTCACGGGCCTGTTGTGCAGGGACCTCCCTAAGGGCCTCTTTGAACTGGTCCTTTAGGGACTGACAGATGCCTATTGCAGTGACTGCAGGCTGAGAAACGGCACCTGTCAAGGAAAAAGAGGATTTTAACAAAAATTCCAACTTTTTATCTGTTGAATGCTTAAGCATTTGTGCATTGTCTACTGGAAAAGTTACATTTTTATTGATGCTGGAAATCGCAGCGTCTACTGCTGGTACTTTCCATCTTTTGTGAATTTCTCCTCCATGGGACAGAGAACTGAGAAACTCTTTGGAGGGAGAAAATGCTTATCCGGATGATCACATTCAGCATAAATAAGCTTTTCTAGTAATGCATGGACCGGAAACGCATGAAAAGGCTGTAAAGGTTTTAAATAACCCAGGGAAGGGACCGAACTTTCAGCTGACTCTGTTAGGGGTAGCATGAAAGTGTAACGAACCATCTCCGTAATAGTTTGTACCATCAATCTCTCAGATTGCGAGGTTGCATAAGGTTCATTAACTTTTGTCGGCTTGTTTTTCTACGTGATCGCCTGAGGGTAATACCTCACCCTGTGCCCACTGTTCCCTTGGTAAAGGGTTTGAGGTGGGGAAGGGGGAATCTAGCACGCTTCCTATCCCCTTGGATGGAGGATGCGATTAAACCTGCAAATATTCCTTCTAAGCCCTGCAGGGCAGAGGAAAATGCATCTTCAGTCATGTATACAGGGGCTGAAGTGTGAGAAGCAGTTGCACCACCAATAGGTTCCAATGACTCACCCTGGCTTGCCATATCTGGTATCTCCGGAGAGGATAACAGAGTGGAGGCATGACTGGAGTTCCCAGCGCCTGGGGGTGGCATTTTTGGCACCCTTGTGGTAGCTCTGGAAGTCACAATGCTAAGCACAAAAGCAGAGGCACTTTAAGACAAATATACTATTTGCTGAGCAATAGTCTAGCAATAATGTTACCATACAGATCAATTTCTGATGCTGAATAACAATTGTATTTCCTGTACTTGAAATGCCTGTATACACCGTTTACATGACCCAGTGCTCCTGTGTCCTGTGTGATAGCCTCTTCACTTCAGCTGCTCTTGATAGAGACTTTCTGTCATTAGAGCGTCAGCTTTATATGAGAGACTTCAGGTGTGAGCCTTGTTACTTCCCAGTATGTGTGCCATGTGCTCCACGTGGACGCTGAGTCCTGCATACAGCGCCGCCTGTCTTAGACCATGCCCCCTTTCAGTAACCTGCCCTCCTCTTTTCAAACTAACTTTAGCTTGCGCGCGGCATGCATTCTGGACTGTAGTGCAGCCCCGAAGGAGGAGGCTGCCGCCGCCATCTGGCGCTCCTGGCTGTTTCACTGTATGGGTGCAACAAGCTTTAAACAGGCAAGTAAAACATAATACAATGTTATTAAACTGCTGCTGGCTGCTGGTAAACCTCCCAAACCAGGCAAAGCTCCGCTTGATGTATTAAAAAAGCAGCGCTACCCCGCACACCTTGAGGGGGGGATATATTTATATATATATATATATATATATATATATATATATATATATATATATATATATATATCAGTTGAAACTTATATTCTCATTAAGTGTAAATCAGTTTGCCAAATACTTAAATATGCAATACTACCCAAATGATGTAGTACAGCCTTAACATTGCTGTACCCCCAGCCCCTTAGTTTCCCCAATTGGAGGGGGGGAAGGAACATTTTGTTCAATTCAAACCCCCTCGTGCAACTGGGACCACACAAGCTGTGGTAGCTTGACAGAGCTGCTGAGAAACAACGTAATAAAGTATGTGTATCTTTACTCCCTCTAGAGGACATTTTAAGGCATATAATGTTTAATATATGAAGAAAGGCATAGGTGGAATTTTTACAGTTCCTAAGCTTTTTCCCTTACCTTATCCTCGCTGCAGAATACTGCTGAAACAGACAGATCCAAACTTCACCCATCACAGCGGCTGTGTTAGTAAACCTTCAAAGACCAGGTCCCTATTAATAGGGGTTGCATTCCTTTGGACCTGTATAGCACCCCTCAGGAGCAACTTTAGGTAATGTAGCAAGACCAAAAAGAGTCCTGGTTCCTAGGGTCCAGCCCTCAAAAAGAAGTGTTAAAGTCAACATCTCGTTCTTCTATGCGAGGCCCAGGTACCATCCTGTGGCCTCAGTGGTGTGGATTGTGGAGGTTTTTTAAATCCAGCATGGATCCCTCCTGGAACTCCTCAGAGCACATCTTCACTCGTGACCAACACCTTAGACACTGGTGAAAAAACTGATGTGCTCCTGGAAGGAGGAGGGGTTATATAGGGGGTGAACTTCATTGATTGGGTATACCAGTGTCAACACCTGAAGGTGGCCCATAACCCATTAAGTAATTACTGTGTCCCATGATGCTTTGCTTTGAATGATGTATGATAAAGTACCATTTCAGTCTTTGCAGATGACACCAAGCTATGCATTGGAATAACATCCTTACAGGATGTTTCAACTTACAAGCCAACATCAATGCACTGTTTAATTGGGCAACTATGTGGCAGATAATGTTTAATGTTGATAAATGTAAAGTTATGCACTTGGAGGCTAAGAATATGCATGCATCATACTTACTATGTGGAGTACAACAGGGGAAATCAATGGTGGAGTAGGATCTGGGTGTTTTGTTAGATCATAAGCTTAATATTAGCATGCAATGCAAAGCTGCTGTTTCCAAAGCTAGCAAAGTCCTTTCTTGTATTACGAGAGGTATAGACTCCAGAGAGAGAGAGATACTGTATAATTTTACCCCTGTACAACTCATTAGTAAGACCTCATCTGGAATATGCAGCTCACAAAAAAGATATTGGGGAACTGAAGAAAGTGCAGAGAAAATCAACCAAACTGATAAGAGGCATGTAGGAGCTCAGCTATGAGAAAAGATTAAAGGAGCTGAATTTATTCTCTCTTGAGAAGAGGAGATTAAGGGGGATATAATCAACATGTATAAATACATAAGTGGTCCATATAGTGAACTTGGTGGTGAGTTATTCACTTCAAGGTCATCAAAGAGGACAAGAGGGCACTCTTTACATCTAGAAGAAAAGAGATCTCCAAATACAGAAATATTTCTTCACCAGTAAGAGCTGTGAAAATGTGGAATAGACACCCTCAGGAGCTGGTTCTGGCCAGCTTTGTAGATTGCTTTAAAAAAGGCCTGGATTCTTTACTAAATGTACATAATATAACTGGATACTAACATTTATAGTTAAAGTTGATCCAGGGAAAATCTGATTGCCTCTTGGAGGATCAGGAAGGAATTTATTCACCTGCTGGAGCAAATTAGATCATGCTTTGCTGTTTTTTGTTTTTTTTTGCCTTCCTCTGGGGAGTATAGGATTGTGTATAGGGGACTGTATTATATATAAATAAAAATTCAGACCCTTATCTGGCATGCAGCCCAGCAGGTCAGGAAAGTGGGGGGATGAGTGAACTCCCCCCTTAACCATACCAGGCCACATGCCCTCAACATTGGGGGGTGGGGGGGCCAAAAAAGCACCTTTGTCCTCATGTTGATGGGGACAATGGCCTCGTCTCCACAACCTTGGCCAGTGGTTGTGGGTGTCCGTGGGCAGGAGGCTTATCTGAATCTGGAAGCCCTCTTTAACAAGAGGGCTCCCAGATGGATGCCGGCCCCCTATGGTATTATGTACCCCTACCCATTCACCAAAAAATTCTAAAAAAAAATAAAAAACAGACAGTTTTTGACAAATCCTTTATTAAAAAATAAAAAACAGAGTCCCCCAATGTAGATCCATCGTCAAACTGCCGCCCGCCGCACCCAAAAAAAAAAGATGCTCTCGCTGTCACAGAGGTCATCTGCCTACCGCAGGCTCCTTCATTTGTCATTTCTTATATAGGTAAGGGGCAGGGCCACCCGTCTATGTCACCTGGTGGCACTGCCCCTTCTGACGTCATGGACCCAGCATGCACCGGTGAAGTAGACAGTGACAGGTGAAGTGGACAGTACCTATATAAGAACTGTAAGTTGGAGGAGCCTGCAGTAGACAGAGGGCTGCATGCTCGGATAAGGGTCTGTTATGGATTTTGGGGGGACCCCATGCTGTTTTTATTTTTACATTTTGTCTGGAGTTCCCCTTAAAATCCACATCAGACTCAAAGGGTCTGGTATGAACTGGGGAGGGACCCCAAGCCATTTTTTAAAACATTTTTCTATTTCTAGGCAATGCCAGCATTCTTTTCTTTAGATGTATCTGTCAGTGGGAATGACAGCTGACAAATGGTGAGTCATGACTGTTAAGGAAGTGGGCAGCCAGTTTCCCGGGCCACTGCTTAACAACCAGCTTATCTGTTCCAGAAGAGGCACGCAGTGCGGCGATCGTGGCCGCGCCGTGTTGCTTGGACACGTTGCCACCCCGATTTGTGTAAAGAGCCGTGTCTGCGGCTCCTTAACCATGTGATCGGCTGTGTCCAATCACAGACTGTCACATGTAAACACAGAGATGCTGGTAATCGGCTCTCCTCACCTCTAGGGATGAGCTTCGAGTTTGAGTCAAACTCATGTTCGACTTGAACATCCGCTGTTCGCCAGTTCGCCTAACAGCGAACAATTTGGGGTGTTTGCGGCAAATTCGAAAGCCACGGAACACCCTTTAGAAGTCTATGGGAGAAATCAAAAGTGCTAATTTTAAAGGCTTATATGCATGGTATTGTCATAAAAAGTGGTCCTGGGGTCCTGCCCCAGGGGACATGTATCAATGCAAAAAGAAGTTTTAAAAACGGCCGTTTTTTTGGGAGCAGTGATTTTAATAATGCTTAAAGTGAAACAATAAAAGTGTAATATTCCTTTAAATTTCGTACCTGGGGGGTGTCTATAGTATGCCTGTAAAGGGGCGCATTTTTCCCGTGTTTGGAACAGTCTGACAGCAAAATGACATTTCCAAGGAAGAAAAGTCATTTAAAACTACTCGCGGCTATTAATGAATTGCCGGTCTGACAATACACATAAAAGTTCATTGATAAAAACGGCATGGGACTTCTCCACAGGGGAACCCCAACCAAAATTAAAAAAAAAAAAAATGCGTGGGGGTCCCGCTAAATTCTATACCAGGCCCTTCAGGTCTGGTATGGATATTAAGGGGAACCCCGTGCCAAAATGTAAAAAAAAATGGCGTGGGGGTCCCCCTCAAAATCCATACCAGACCCTTCAGGTCTGGTATGGATTTTAAGAGGAACCCCACGCCAAAATAAAAAAAATGGCGTGGGGTCCCCCCAAAAATCCATACCAGACCCTTATCCAAGCACGCAACCTTGCAGGCCGCAGGAAAAGAGGGGGGGACGAGAGAGCACCCCCCCTCCTGAACCGTACCAGGCCACATGCCCTCAACATTGGGAGGGGGCTTTGAGGTAGCCCCCCAAAGCACCTTGTCCCCATGTTGATGGGAAGAAAGGGCCTCATCCCCACAACCCTTGGCAGGTGGTTGTGGGAGTCTGCGGGCGGGGGGCTTATTGGAATCTGGAAGCCCCCTTTAGCAAGGGGACCCCCAGAACCCAGCCCCACTGTGTGAATTGGTAATGGGGTACAAATTTACCCCTACCATTTCACAAAAAAAGTGTCAAAAAGGTTAAAAAACACGAGAGACGGTTTTTGACAAGTCCTTTATTAATTTCTTCTTCTTTCATCTTCTTTCTTCTGGTCTTCCTTTGGTGTTCCTCTTCTTCCTCCATCTTCTTCTTCATCTTCTTCTTCTCCATCTTCTTCTTCCTCTGCTCGTCTCGTTCCGCATCTTCCTCCAGGCATCTTCTCCGCTCCGTCCGCACAATCCGCCTCAGCGGGAGTCTTCCGCCTTGTGACGCTTTGGTTCTTCTGATATTTCTTATATAATGGAGGGCGGGGCCACCCGGTGACCCCGTCCTCCTCTGACGCACGGGGACTTCCCTGTGACTTTCCCCGTGTTGTCAGAGGGGGGCAGGGTCACCCATTAACATAAACCCAGCAGTGATTAAATACCACCAAAAGAAAGCTCTATTTGTGCCCACCAGTTCAGCCTATCAGTGCCCATCGGTGCCGCCTCATCAGCACACATCAGTGAAGGTGAAAAATTACTTAGTTACAAAATTTACTGATAGAAAAAAAGTAAAAAAACTTTTTTTTTCAAAATTTTTGGTTTTTTTTGTAAAAAATAAAAACCCAGCAGTGATTAAATACCACCAAAAGAAAGTTCTATTTGTGTGAAGAAAATTATAAAAAGTGTGTTTGGGTACAGTGTAGCATGACCGCGCAATTGTCATTTCAAGTGCGACAGCGCTGAAAGCTGAAAAATGGCTTGGGCAGGAAGGGGGTGTTAGTGTCTGGGGCAGGACCCAGGTCCCTTTTTATGACAATAACTTGCATATAAGCCTTTAAAATGAGCACTTTTGACTATTCATGTTCGTGCCCCATAGACTTTAACGGTGTTCGCGCGTTCGAACACATTTTGTGCCTGTTCGCATGTTCTGATGCAAACCGAACCGGGGGGGGTGTTCGACTCATCCCTACTTGCCTCACACTGAGAGAGTGTGAGGAGAGGAGAGCCGATCAGCGGCATCTCCTCACAGGGGGACATGTAGGAATGTAATCAGGGCACTGATCATCAGTGCCCTGATTACAGTAAAGAAATATAGTGTCACAATACAGTGCCCACCATTGCCCACCAATGCCAACATACAGTGCCCACCAGTGGCAGCAATCAGTGCCCACCACTGCCCACAAGTGCCACCAATCAGTGCCCATTAGCCATGCCAGTCAGTGCTGGCAATCAGCGCCATCTATCAGTGCTGCCTATCAATGCCCATCACTGCTGTCCATCAATGCCCATCAGTGTCGACCATCAGTGCCACCCATCAATGCCCATCAGTGCCCATCTGTACCGCCTATCCGTGCCGCCTATCCATGCCACCAGTGCCACCTATCAGTGCCCACCAGTGACGCCTATTATTGCCCATCAGTGCTACCTAGCAGTGCCCATCAGTGCCACCTATCAGTGCTCATCAGTGCCACCTATCAGTGCCCATAAGTGTGGCATATTAGTGCCTCCTCATCAGTGCCCATAAGTTCCACCTCATCATTGCCCATAAGTGCCACCTCATCAATGCCCACCATCTCAGCCTATGAGTGCCCATCGGTGCCGCCTCATCAGCACACATCAGTGAAGGCAAAAAATTACTTAGTTACAAAATTTACTGACAGAAAAAAGTAAAAAACATTTTTTTTCAAAATTTTTGGTCTTTTTTTGTAAAAAATAAATAACCCAGCAGTGATTAAATACCACCAAAAGAAAGCTCTATTTGTGTGAAGAAAATGATAAAAAATGTGTTTGGGTACAGTGTAGCATGACCGTGCAATTGTCATTCAAAGTGCGACAGCACTGAAAGCTGAAAAATGGCTTGGGCAGGAAGGGGGTGTTAGTGCCTGGTAGGCAAGTGGTTAAAGGCAACAGGGTTATTTGCAAAAATTTAGCATTCAAAATGGTGTCGTATTATAATAGTAACAAAAGTTTAAAAAAATGTTAAGATTAAACCATTAAATAGCATAGATTCAAAGGCTATTTATAGTTTATGTTAGATATACTATACAATATTCCAACCAAATGTGGGTCACAACTTGAATTAGTTTTCAAAATGTAGATACCCAATGCGTTTCGAGAATGGTATATCTCTGTTCTTCTTCAGGGGTATAGATACACCACAGAAAGGAACTATACTTTATTACATACAATATCTCACAAAAGTGAGTACACCCCTCACATTTTTGTAAATATTAAATTATATCTTTTTCATGTGACAACACTAAGAAATTACACTTTGCTACAATGTAAAGTAGTAAGTGTACAGCTTGTATAACAGTGTAAATTTGCTGTCCCCTCAAAATAACTCAACACACAGCCTTTAATGTCTGAACCGCAGGCAACAAAAGTGAGTACACCCCTAAGTGAAAATGTCCAAATTAGGCCCAATTAGCTATTTTCCCTCCCTGGTGTCATGTGACTCATTAGTGTTACAAGGTCTCAGGTGTGAATGGGGAGCAGGTGTGTTAAATTTGGTGTAATCAGTCTCACCCTCTCATATTGGTCGCTGGAAGTTCAACATGGCACCTCATGGCAAAGAACTCTTTGAGGATCTGGGAAAAAAAAAGAATTGTTGCTCTACATAAAGATGGCCTAGGCTACACGAAGATTGCCAGGATTCTGAAACTGAGCTGAAGCACAGTGGCCAAGACCATACAGCAGTTTAACAGGACAGGTTTCACTCAGAACAGGCCTCGCCATGGTCGACCAAAGCAGTTGAGTGCATGTGCTCAGTGTCATATCCAGAGATTGTCTTTGGGAAACAGACATATTAGTGCTACCAGCATTGCTGCAGAGGTTGAAGGGGTGGAGAGTCAGCCTGTCAGTGCTCAGACCATATGCCGCACACTGCATCAAATTGATCTGCATGATTGTTGTCCCAGAAGAAAGCGTCTTCTAAAGATGATGAACAAGAAAACCTGCAAACAGTGTGCTGAAGACAAGCAGACTAATGACATGGATTACTGGAACCATGTCCTGTGGTCTCATGAGACCAAGAGAAACGTATTTGGTTTAGATGGTGTCAAGCGTGGGTGAGGAGTACAAAGACAATTGTGTCTTGCCCACAGTCAAGCATGGTGGTGGGAGTGTCATGGTCTGGGGTTGCATAGCACTGTTGGCACTGGGAAGCTACAGTTCACTGAGGGAACCATGAATTCCAACATGTACTGTGACATACTGAAGCGGAGCATGATCCCCTCCCTGCGGAAACTGGGCCGCAGGGCAGTGTTCCAACATGATAATGACCCCAAACACACCTACAAGACGACCACTGTCTTGCTAAAGAAGCGGAGGGTAGAGGTGATGGACTTGTCAATAAGGACAAGCCGAACAACCCCCCAGTTTGGTTCGCACCAGAACTTGCGAACAGGCAAATAATTTGGACGAACACCATTAAAGTCTATCGGACACGAACGTGAAAAAGTGCTAAATTTAAAGGCTTATATGCAAGTTATTGCCATAAAAAGTGTTTGGGGACCCGGGTCCTGTCACAGGGGACATGTATCAATGCAAAAAAAGTTTTAAAAACAGACTTTTTTTTCGGGAGCAGTGATTTAACAATGCTTAAATTGAAACAATAAAAATGAAATATTCCTTTAAATATCATGCCTGTCTATAGTATGCCTGTAAAGTGGTGCATTTTTTCTGTGTTTAGAACAATACCACAGCAAAATTACATTTCTAAAGGAAAAAAAGTAATTTAAAATTGATGTAATGAATTGTCAGGTCTCGGCAATATAGATAAAACTCATTGAAAAAAATGGCATGGGTTCCCCCCAGTCCATTATCAGGCCCTTTGGGTCTGGTATGAAAATTAAGGGGAACCCCAAACCAAAATTTAAAAAAAAAAAATGCGTGGGGGTCCCCCCAAGATCCAAAGAGGGGGAGAGTGGTCCCCCCTCCTAAACCATACCAGGCCACATGCCCTCAACATGGGGGGGTGCTTTGGAGTCACCCTCAAAGCACTTTGTCCCCATGTTGATGGGGACAAGGGCCTCATCCCCACAACCCTTTTCCAGTGGTTGTGGGGGTCTGCGGGCGGGGGGCTTATCGGAATATGGAAACCCACTTTAACAAGGGGGCCCCCAGATCTTGCCCCCCATGTGAATTGGTAACGGGTACATTGTACCACTATTAATTCACAAAAAAAGTGTCAAAAATAGTAAAAATGACAAGAGACACTTTGGGACAAGTCCTTTATTAAAAAATAAAAAAGTCCTACAATCCATCTCACGCTGCCCGACGCACCGAAAAAAGGAAAAAAAAAGCAACAGCTCCGCCTCCATGGGAACATGGGAGGCTCCCACCGAGTAATGCTTCTTCTTGATGACAGCTGTTATATAGCTAAGTGTGGGGCCACCCGGTCACAAAAACGGGTGACCCCGCCCCCCTCTGATGCCACGTGACATCAGAGGAAGGCAATGTCATCTGTTTACATCACCGAATGGCCCTGCTCTCAGCTATATAATAGCTGTCATCGAGAAGCGTCACTCAGCAGGAGCCTCCCATGGAGGCGGAGTTGTTGCAGCTTTTTTTTTTCTTTTTTTGGTCCATCGGGCATGTGAGATGGATTTACATCGCGGGACATTTTTATTTTTTATTTTTTAATAAAGGACTTGTCCCAAAGTGTCTCTTGTCATTTTTACAATTTTGACACTTTTTTTGTGAATTGGTAGGGGTACAATGTACCCGTTACCAATTCACATGGGGGGCGGGATCTGGGGGTCCCCTTGTTCCAGATTCCAATAAGCCCTCCAACAGCAGACCCTCACAACCACCGGGCAAGGGTTGTGGGGATGAGGCCCTTTTCTCCATCAACATGGGGACAAGGTGCTTTGGGGGTGACTCCAAAGCACCCCCTCATGTTGAGGGCATGTGGCCTGGTATGGTTCAGGAGGGGGTGATGCTCTCTCGTCCCCCTAACTTTTCCTGCAGCCTGCCAGGTTGTGTGCTTGGATATGGATTTTTTTGGCACAGGGTTCCCCTTAATATCCATATCAGACCTGAAGGACCTGGTATGGATTTTGGGGGGAACCCCCACTCAATTTTTTTTTTACATTTTGGGGGGTTCCCCTTAATATTCATACCAGACCCAAAGGGCCTGGTAATGGACTGGGGGAACCCATGCCTTTTTTTTCAATGAGTTTTATCTATACTGCCGAGACCCGACAATTCATTACAGCTGCGATCAGTTTTAAATTACCTTTTTTTCCTTTAGAAATGTCATTTTGCTGTGATGCTGTTCTAAACACCGGAAAAATGTGCCACTTTACAAGCATACTATAGACACCCCCCAGGTACGATATTTAAAGAAATATTTCATTTTTATTGTTTCACTGTAAGCATTAATAAAATCACTGCTCCCGAAAAAACTTCAGTTTTTAAAACTTTTTTTGCATTGGTAAATGTCCCCTGGGGCAGGACCCAGGTCCCCAAACCCTTTTTATGGCAATAACTTGCATATAAGCCTTTAAAATTAGCACTTTTGGTTTTTCACGTTGGTGTCCCATAGACTTTAACGGTGTTCTGTGGCTTTCGAATTTGCTGCAAACACCGCATAATGTTCACTGTTCGGCGAACAGGCCAACACCCGATGTTTGAGTCGCACTTACAGTTGACTCGAACATCGGGCTCATACCTGCTGGCCAAGCATGTCTCCACAACTAAACCCTATTTAGCATCTGTGGGGCATCCTCAAACGGAAGGTGGAGGAGCACAAGGTCTCTAACATCCACCAGCTCCGTGATGTTGTCATGGAGGAGTGGAAGTGGCAACCTGTGAAGTTCTTGTGAACTCAATGCTCAAGAGGGTTAAGTCAGTGCATAAAATACTCCCCCTTTTTATTTTTTTTGTTTTGGCACTATATGTGTGTTTATTTAAGGTTTGGCAGTTTACTATCAAATGCGATTTAACTCTGTTTTATATAGAGACACGATTATGTGTTCCTTATGAATTTCATATTGAGGTTTCGCCCTGTTAGGTTGAAGCCCCAGATTGAGGCTTGGTACCATGTTTGTGGTCCATGTGATCTCTGGGCTCCAATATGTCGTCCGTGCGATAATGAGGCTTGATCTCTGTTTTAGTCAATAGGCTTTAGGAGTGATAGCGAGGCCTGGTTCCTGAGTGATAACGAGACTTGGTCTCCGTCACAGCCAATACGAACTTGAAGTGAAAGTGAGGCTTGGTACCAAGTGGATGCTATTTGAGTGATGTGTCAGCACGTCGCCCATGCCCCAGGAAGACGCAAGGTATTGTGAAACATGTAGGGCTGTGCGTTCTGCTGACGCAATCACGCCACATGTGACCCGGTACACGGGTGCTTTTTATTGTTTGTTTTAGCTAGCCGGCTTTTTATCTATTCATGCACCTTTATACAATTTTTCTGTGCAATATCCCTGTACATTACCTCTGTACATGTTGTCTTATGAGCTTTTGCTTATCTAGTTGACATTAAAATTTTGAATTTTTTTTTGTTTCAAATTGTTTATTGAAGTTTTCATTACAACAAGGAGAGTATAGAGCAACATTGAAATGTTACAAGCATAACACGGTTTAAATGTATACAGTATAGTTACAGTACAACATAAAATGTTCAGTAATCAATAGACTACACAACTAAGAGGGAAAAACAAGGCAAACAGAGAAACAGATAAGGAAGTCAACATGAATGGTAAGAGGACATCTCCACTGGCATCTATTTGAGTATGGTACGATGTCTTGTGTATATAACTTAGTGAGGGTGAAGTACAGGTATACTCTGGCATGCTCCCCTGACATCCGAACACCCCTGTTGGGTTCTAACTGTGTCCAGAGAGGAGAGCTATGAATCTCAATCGGTAATATCAGTAAAGGAGTATTTCACCTGTACAATAATTTGTTGTATGGTATGCCAGTGGGACGAAAATTAAGTTGGGTGGTAAGCTCCAAAGAGGGTATAACCAGGGAGACCTCTGTGGTACTACATGACGATATAGTGAAGGGAATAGAAGCTCTTATGGGCCAGATGTCATCCAGATAATAAGAGGATTATAGCAGGTAGGGGTAGTATGTGAAGATGGGTAGAGGTAAGTGGGATCATGTATCTTCCAGGTGCATCTTAAAGGCAGAAAAGAGTTTGTGTAATAACCCGGATAGAGTAAAGGTGTGTCGTTATAGAGAGTTGCGGTAATCGGCAGATTCTTTAAAGTGTGACCAGCAGGCCCAAGTTTGTTGAATTTTTTTGGGGTTCTCTTTAGCCTGGTGAATGAGGGCTTCCATTTCTGCTATGTTATTTATGCTGCGAAACCAGTGAGAAGTAGTAGGGGTATTGGTCTGTCTCCAAAACATGGGTATGCATTGTTTGGCGGCGTTGATGAGGTGGAGGGCAAGGGATTTTTTGTAGGCTGAGTAGGGTATAGATGTGTGGTGGAGCATATATTAGGCGGGGGTAAAGTCCGGTGTGTAAGTAGTAATGTGGGTTATGAGATGGTGTACTTCTTTCCAGAAAGGTTGTATGAGCGGGCACTCCCACTATATGTGGCGTAAGGATCCTTGAGTCAAATTGCATCTCCAGCAGAGTGGGGAGATGCTAGGGTGGTATTTGTGTATTTTGATCGGGGTTCTGTACCATCTAGAGTATAGCTTATATCCATTTTCTTGTGCTGTGACATTGATGGACCCTTTATGAATGTGCTCAAACATCCGTTCCCATTCAGTGTTAGATAAGTCTAATGAAAGGTCCAGTTCCCAACGCTGGCTAATTGCGTTAGATTTAGGGCTACAGTCTGAGAACAAGAGCGAGTACATGGTCGAAATCAGATGTCTTTGGGGATCAGTAGCAGTGCAGATAGCTTCAAAGGGGGTGTGTTCCCTATGCCAGTTAATCAGAGGTTTAGAACTTTGTATGAAGTGCCTAACCTGTAAATATTTAAAGAAGGGGATGGTTTGATTGGGAAAACGGGAGGATAGCGCTGCATACATTGTGAATTCATCATTATGGAAAAAGTGTTCAGCCCTAAGAGAGGGTAGCCATCATTGGGTATCAGTATTGGAATTTGAGAGGCCAGGAAGGAAGTCAGGATTTTGATCGATGGGTGTCAGAGGCCCGGGTGAAGATGCTATGTTACGTTTTTTACATGTCATCCGAAAGTGGAGGAGGGTAGAGTGTATAAATGGGTGGTTAGTACATTCTTTGGGGGTCATTTTCTGTGAAATCCATGGTAGATGTGAGATCGGGATCCCTGCAAACAATTCTTCAAGTTTAACCCAAGCTTTAGTGTCTGCGTGGATTTGCCAGTTGACTACTCTGGTCAAATGGCAGGCACAATAATATTTGTAAACGTCTGGAAGTCCAATACCCCCTTTTGATTTAGGAATGGTTAATCTATCCCAGCTTAATCTGGGTGTTTTTGTTGACCAAATGAAGTTTCTGCAGAGTCGTTTGCAGGTTGCAAAGAATGTTAAGGGAAGGTGGATAGGCAGGGTTTGAAAGAGATATAGGAGTCTGGGTAGGATATTCATTTTTATGATGGACGCTCTTCCGAACCATGAAAATATGCCCACATGCCATTTCTTGAGGTCTTGTTGAATAGATTGGAGAATAGGCAAGAATTTTCTGGAGTATAAATTGGATAGGTTTTTGGGGATCTGAATAACTAGATAAGTGATAGCGTGGGGCTCCCAATCGAAGTGAAAGTTTGCTTGGCACTGTGATACCGTGGTGGTAGGTAGGGAAATGTTTAAGGCCTTAGATTTTGAGAAATTAATTTGGAGGTTGGAGAGTGATTTGAACATAGTGAGGTCTTTTAGTAAATTGGGTATAGAGGTGATTGGGTCTGTAAGGAAAAGCAAGACATTGTCAGCGTAGGCTGCTATTTTATAATGTTTGTGGTTGATGTTGACAGCCTTGATGTCAGGGTTGGCTTGTAGTTTACGAAGAATTGGCTCCATAGTAAGAATAAAGATGAGGGGTGATAAAGGGCATCCCTGGCGTGTGCCATTCGAAACGGAGAAGGCGTCTGACAGGCGGCCATTGACTCGAATGCTAGCTGATGGCTTGGAATATAGTGCGAAAATTAGTTGAAGCAGGTGTTCTGGGAAACCCATAGCCTTAAGTGTCGCCATCATGTAGTCCCATGCCACTCTGTCGAACGCCTTCTCCGCATCGAGGGACAACAGAAATCCCGACTTCGAAGCATGCGTTAACCAGTGATGTATATTGAGGGCCTTTAAGGTGTTGTCCCTGGCTTCTCTTCCAGGGACAAAACCTACCTGATCCAGTGATACCAGTCTAGGGATTAGCGGAAGAATACGATTTGCAAGAACTTTCGCATAAAGTTTTACGTCCACATTCAGGAGAGATATGGGTCTATAATTTGACACTAAAGTGGAGTCTTTGCCGGGTTTCGGTATAAGCATTATGTGAGCAGTT
This sequence comes from Aquarana catesbeiana, assembly GCF_042186555.1. NCBI lineage: Eukaryota > Metazoa > Chordata > Amphibia > Anura > Ranidae > Aquarana > Aquarana catesbeiana. Next base: position 707,596,885 of record NC_133324.1, on the reverse strand, counting down.
AAAATATCTTTGCTGGCTTGAGGCGAGGAGGGTAGAGAGTTGAACGCTTTTAGGAATCTGGGGATTAAAATTTCAGTAAATGATTTATAGTAGCTTATGGAGAGGCCGTCAGGACCTGGGCTCTTGCCTGTTTTCAATTGTTTCAATGCTAGCATTGTTTCTCCAGCAGTAATCGGGTAATTTATCTTAGCCGAATCATCTGGTGTAATAGGTGTGGGGCCATATTGAGTTAGTAAACTTTCAATAGCCTGTGTTCTGTCAGGGGTCTGTCCAGTCATGTTTGTAGAAGGTAAGTTGTAAAGTTTGGTGAAGTAGCTTACGAATTGGTCTGCTATGCCGTCATATGTGACAATTGAGTTCCCAGAGGGGTCCTTGATGGTGTGAATGGTGTATGCCGCTTTTTTAAGTTGAAGGGCTCTGGCTAACATTTTACCGGATTTATTCCCGAATTCGTAGAATAGACGTTTTGTTAGAGTAAATTTGCGTTTCAGCGTTTTTCCTAGTTCTTCTAATAGTTCCTCTCTGGCCTTTTTTAACTCTTTAAGGGATTTTGTAGCCAGGGTTTGCTTGTGGACTTTTTCAAGAGAATGAATGCGCTTAGACAGCTCCTCAATATGCACTATTCTGGCTCTTCTTCTGTTTGCGGCTAGAGAGATGAGTGCACCTCGGATGACGCATTTATGCGCTGCCCAAAGAGTGGTAGAAGAGATGTCTGCAGATTCATTCTCCTGAAAATAATGTGTAAGGTGAGTATTGATCTTCTCTGTAATTGCAGGATCTGTCAGGAGTGAATTATCAAGGCGTCAGATGGGAGAGTCAGGGTCATGAAATGGGATTGTGTTCGGAGAGGAGTCTGGGGTCAATGGTAGCTGTCTTAAGGAGTGTCAGGTCATTCTGTGAAATGAAGAAGTAGTCCAGTCTGGAATACTTATTGTGTGGTGAGGAAAAGAAAGTATAGTCCTTTTCCTTGGGATGAAGAGTACGCCATGTGTCATGTAGGGTTAATTCGCTTAGTTGAGTCTTGATTGCTCGGAGGGCTCTGTATGTCAAGGAAGAGGATCCTGCTGATGTGTCTTGGGATGGTGATAGTGCTACATTAAAGTCACCCCCTACTATCAGGATACCATTCTGGAAGGAGGTGAGCTGGTGTAGAGTTTTGCGGAAGAAGGTAACTTGATGTATATTGGGTGCATATAAGTTGACTAGTGTTGTGTAATGAACCCTTGAGGAATAAGAATCTGCCCTTTTCATCTCGATCGACATCTTGTATTTTGATGGGACAGTGTTTAGATAATAAAATTGATACGCCTTTGGTTTTTGAATCCTTATTGGAGGCATGGTATGCAGTCGGATATAAGTTGCTATGTAATTTCGGAAAATTATCAGATCTAAAATGGGTCTCTTGTCAAAAAAACTATGTGGGCTTTAGTCCTTTGAAGGTCGAGCATTAGCTGGGATCTCTTTTCCTGGGTATTAAGTCCACGGGTATTCAGAGAATAAAATTTAACACTGAGTGTGGGTTGTACTGCATTGTGTGTTGCCATGATAGGGTAATGATCTATAATTGGGAAGTGGGGAGTAAGGGTAAGAGCTTCAAGGAACGAAGAGGATGTTAAAGAACGTAACCATCAAATAAGGGGGTATGGGGTACTCTTAGTTAAGTCACCGAAGAGAGGGGGTACCAGCCCACCCGTCTCACAATTGGGGAGTTTCGGTGAATGACGGTGCCCAGTCAGTGTGTATTGGCCTAGAGGCATTCTACACTATATTCTGGGGCCGTGTGGGGGTTGGCAAAGATCTGACGAGGGAGAGGTATACGAAGTGAGTGTCTGCCCACTGTTATAGAGTAGTGGAATGTATAAGTGGAGGCAAACATTTGTGACTTACGGGTATGGAACAACTGGGTAAAAACCAAACAGGTGTGTAACGAAACATGCAAACAAAGAGCATTTAATGGTAACAAGGTGAGACAGTTCATTATCTAGAGGTCGGCCAGCTGGGGTCGTAGCCAGTCATATGGGCAATAAACATGTGAAACTTGAGCTAGTTGCCACCCTGCCACCCTGGGTGATGAAGTACTGCATGTTATGTATAAACCTTAGCAGTGTGTAGAGCATATATAGGATTAAACCTCAGTAGCATGAAAGGATGTAGTTACTGAGATAAAGGGGTGGAAGGTACGGTCTGATGTGATGGGAAATTTTTAGTTTACAGGCCCCGACGCTATTGATTGGGATGACCCGTAACCTGCAGGTAATGTTAATATGGAATATGGTCAGGATCATGTCAGGTTTTCAAATATGCCCGTTTAAGGGCAAATCATAGCAGGGGACGATTCCAATCATATATGTCAGTTCTGGCTGGCTATTTTGGTTGGAAAATGTGGCTTAGACCATGCCCTTATGGGCCTGGTGCCAAAATGTATTGTCGGTTACTGGGCCATTAGAGTGCATTAATTGGACCCACAGCGCCTAACAGCGAGTTATTGTGGGTGCGGTTTATGAACTTGGAGCGTGGTCGAGGCCTATGTCAGCGTAAGCACTGTTAGATTATGTTAGAGCACCGGTAATAAGAATCTCTGGGGCAGATTTTTATCTAGCTCCATTGCATGTCTAGTATTTGGGAAGGAACTCCCTGGATCCCTTGCCTTTAGTAATTACACACATGGGGTTGATTGGTTTTATGTCCTAACCATTTCTGCATTATTGTAAGTTTCATTAGTATGAAGATTACAACAGGGCTGCAGTAATTCCGAATAGGTCATTCTTGTTAGGGTTTATTTTCGTAAGCTTATGCTTAAAAAGGGGATATAATAAAGTAATAAACGTAGGTACCATGTGGCTCAACATTTGGCTCTGTATCCCGGGGGTTCCTTCCTTCCGTGTAACATAGTCACATGTCAACTTAGGTAGATATAGCATTATTAAAACTTTAAAAAAAACAAAAAGAAGGGATATGACTCCAAGCATGTCATGGAGGCTGTCATTACACCTCAAATGGACAAACAGCACCGCAGGTCAGGGAAGGTTTTGTATTTGAATGAGTGAGTTCAATTATCCCGAGCCAGAGGGGTGACAACCAGCCTCTTGTATTTGGTCTCTATGTCCCCCTGATAGCCTTAGTACAGTAGGCGAATCAGATAGAAATAAGCTCCATATGTCTCAAAGATTTGATAACGGAATAGAACATGTAAACTAAAATCAGCAACTTAACTTATAAAAGAAAAACGTTTGGTGTTCACGTGGAGGATCGATTGAGTCAGCGATCTCTTCTGGCTCTGCGTGTGTCTTTCACATGGAGATTATGGCGCCTGCCACGATTGTCCAAATCCTCCAAGTGGCAGTTCATATCCCTTAGTTGCCTGGTGTGGGTATCCAAAATTAGGTGGTTACTCCTGATCGCTGTGGTGTGTAGGGCTGTTGATTTCTCCACAGCCTGTACTCTGCCAGTGATTGCCTGGATGTCAGTGCGCAGTTCTGTGATGGCTGCTGTCAAGGTGTCCTTTATGTCGGCTGCCACAGAACGGAGATCATTTAAACTGGGTTGTTGATGAAGGGAGAGGGTAATTCCCCCATTAGAGTCTGCAGTCTGTGAGGCGGCTGTGGTCCCAGTAGCGCCCATCGCTTGTCTCTGTGTTCCTTGTGGAGAATGAGACGGCGCCATGTTGCTCGCCTGGGCTCTAAACATTTCAGGTATATTTTGAGTCGGTCTGCCAGGTAATTCACGAGGTGAATGAGACCGAGAGGCAGAGGAGTTTCTAGAAGCCGTACCCATGTTTTCCGGTAGGTAAGTATTTAAGAATCCTCCGTTGTGAGAAAAAAATCAATCCCTGTCAGTGGGAGCTCTGAAGTTAAGCAGCCATCATTTCTGAGGTCAAGCCACGCCCCCCTTGAATTTTAACTTAGTACACAACTGGAGTCCCTTTCTGTCTGCTCACTCGTGGCTGGGAGCCCGAGTGTGCTTCTCTTTTCAGATTGGGGACATCCAGCTGCTAAGCATTTACTGCTATCTGGCAAAATCCTCGTGGACCGCTCAAGGCAACCAAAGGACTCGAGATACCAGAGGATTCAAGTGTCCCCACAGAGGGCTATATCTGCCTGCTCGTATGACCCCGCTCTTTAGGGGGTCCACCGGTTCCGGTAAGGGTTATCACATACAGAGTTTACAGCTTTCATTTGTGGACATTTTAAGGCTGAATATCTGGACCTTGATACCTGCTGTGGATTATAACTCACATATTTTTTCTATTACATCTAAAGAAAACGCTGCTCATTTTATTTTATTTGTATATGGACACTAATGGTCTTATGGACATTGTTTTTTCATTTATTGATTGATGTGCACATGATTTTTTTCAGCTGTCGCTATTTTGTTTATTTCACAATTCATTTATGTATACATCACCTGAAGGAGTTTAGGAGGCTCAGGATGCACTCTTGATTCGGGTGTGTCCTGGTTTTCTGTATGGTATTGGTTCACACTATTTCTTGCATAAGAAATATTTAATGTATCGCAACTTTTCTTACTTTGACAAGTCAGTGCTTGAAAATAATTGTGGCCACACAAAATATTGACACTTTGGGCCCAATTTGGACATTTTCACTTAGGGGCGTACTCACTTTTGTTGCCAGCGGTTTAGACTCTGTGTTGAGTTATTTTGAGGAGACAGCAGATTTACACTGTTATACAACCTGTACACTCACTACTTTACATTTAAAGAGTAAATTATTCAGTGTTGTCACATAAAAAGATATAATAAAATATTTTGAAAAATGTGAGGGGTGTACTCACTTTTGTGAAATACTGTAGTAAAGAGGTACAGGGGATGAGGGTGAGACAATTCTGACCTTACTGACCTATACTTTATTACAATGTGGTACTGTATACTGTCAGAATAGCCAATAACAGAACAATGTATAAAATCATGAAACACATCCTTGTATAACCACTGGGGGGAAACGGGGAGAGCAAAAATTAGTGAAGAGAGCGAAAGCCTCCAATAATCTTTTCTATATACAAAGTCAATGCGTGGTGATGTATGCCCAGATGTTGCTCTGACCAATCATGGGCTATTATTACCATGCATTGACTTTTTATACAGAAAAGATCATAATTTTTGCGTCTTCTATACAGTATCTCACAAAAGTGAGTACACCCCTCACATTTTTGTAAATATTTTATTAAACCTTTTCATGTGACAACACTGAAGAAATTACACTTTGCTACAATGTAAAGTAGTGAGTGTACAGCTTGTATAACAGTGCAAATTTGCTATCTCAACACACACCCATTAATGTCTAAACTGCTGGCAACAAAAGTGAGTACACCCCTAAGTGAAAATATCCAAATTGGGCCAAATTAGGCATTTTCCCTCCACAGTGTCATGTGACTAGTTAGTGTTACAAAGCCTCAGGTGTGAATGGGAAAACAGGTGTGTTAAATTTGGTGTTATCGCTCTCACTTTCTCATACTGGTCACTGGAAGTTCAACATGGCACCTCATGGCAAAGAACTCTTTGAGGATCTGAAAAAAATAATTGTTGCTCTACATAAAGATGACCTAGGCTATAAGAAGATTGCCAAGACACTGAAACTGATCTACAGCATGGTGGCCAAGACCATACAGTGGTTTAACTGGAAAGGTTCCACTCAGAACAGGCCTCGCCATGGTCGACCAAAGAAGTTGAGTGCATATGCTCAGCGTCATATTCATAGGTTGTCTTTGGGAAATAGACATATGAGTGCCTCCAGCATTGCTGCAGAGGTTGAAGGGGTGGGGGTTCAGCCTGTCAGTGATCAGACCATATGCTGCTTACTGCATAAAATTGGTGTGCATGGCTATCATCCCAGAAGGAAGCCTCTTCTAAAGATGATGCACAAGAAAGCCCACAAACAGTTTTCTGAAGACAAGCAGACTAAGGACATGGATTACTGGAACCATGTCCTGTGGTCTGATGAGACCAAGATAAACTTATTTGGTTCAGATGGTGTCAAGCGTGTGTGGCAGCAACCAGGAGAGGAGTACAAAAACAAGTGTGTCTTGCCTATTGTCAAGCATGGTGGTGGGAGTGACATGGTCTGGGGCTGCATGAGTGCTGCCGGCCGTGGGGAGCTACAGTTCATTGAGGAAACCATGTACGCTAACATGTACTGTGACATACTGAAGCAGAGCATGGTCTCCTCCCTTCAGAGACTAGGCTGCAGGGCAGTATTCGAACATGATAACGACTCTAAACACATCTCCAAGATGACCACTGCCTTGCTAAAGAAGCTGAGGGTAAAGGTGATGGACTGGCCAAGCATGTCTAGAGATCTAAACCCTATTGAGCATCTGTGGGGCATCCTCAAACGGAATATGGAGGAGCGCAAGTTTTCTAACATCCACCAGCTCTGTGGTGTCGTCATGGAGGAGTGGAAGAGGACTCCAGTGGCAACCTGTGAAGCTCTGGTGAACTCCATGCCCAAGAGGGTTAAGGCAGTGCTGGAAAATAACAGTGGCCACAGAAAATATTGACACCTTGGGCCTAATTTGGACATTTTACTTATGGGTGTACTCACTTTTGTTGCCAGCGGTTTTGACATTAATGGCTGTGTGTTGAGTTGTTTTGAGGGGACAACAAATTTACACTATTATACAAGCTGTACACTCACTACTTTACATTGTAGCAAAGTGTACTTTCTTCAGTGTTGTCACATGAAAAGACGTAATAAAATATTTACAAAAATGTGAGGGGTGTACTCACTTTTGTGAGATACTGTATATGTACCTACTATGTGACCAGCTCACACAAAATTCCTTTATTATACAAAGTTGCGGTCTGTTTTGCGGCTTTTTTTTACAACCCCAGTGGCCCATAGGTCCTTGGCCAGCTTTCCCCGTTTCCCCCCGGTGGTCATTCATGGACGTGTTTCATGATTTTATTTACTTTCCCTCTCTCCACCGAGTGATCGCGGCTGCCCGACCCACTGGTTGGCTCCCGCTGTATCAAATCACAGCAGGAGCATGGCGTCCGCCCGAGAGCCGTTCACGTGGATCACATACAGGTACAGGAGTATGCACTTAAGGGCCGCCCTGAGCAATATATGTATGTGGTGCAGTCCCTAAGTGGTTAAAATATTGTTTGCTTGTCACATGTGGGAACACAGAATATATGTAGCAGTATCCAGGTGTATAATCAGATACACACAGTGTTTGAGGCTATTGCACGTTCATATTCATATATAGTTGTTTTTCAATCATTTTGAAAAAGGTCTTTTACTATCTTTGGTCACCCTATGATTTCTGTGGTGGGGATCAGGGACACTGACTGATGACAGTATCTAAAAAAGTATAATTATAATACTTTTTTTTACATTTTTTTAACACGTTTTTCTCTTTTTTAAGATTTTTTTTTTACATACTGTAACCAGAGCAGTACAGTGTTACCATAGTGACACTGTACTACTCTGGGGAAGTGATCAAGATTTATTATTGCTTATAACAGTGATGATAACTGTATAAGCAATATTTTTTTATGAATGGCGCGCATTCATTAATTGTGTACTATTGTGAAGCTGTGATTATCCTTACATTATCCTTTTATTATCCCAAAAAACAACTTATATCATCTATGCGCAATAAAGATCACATCCCACCACAATACCAAGACCTCCAGTTTTATGTTGACCCTTCCCAGTATACACTGCAGAAGAGGAAAAACCTCAATACCATTACTAAGCCCCTAAGAAATCACAGTATCAATTACAGGTGGGGATACCCTACTAAGGAAACATAGCTAAATATGTGGAGTTGCATCCATCACTCTATAATCCCTCCTAGGGAGACAAAGTCAAGTATTGAGCTCTAACTTTACCCCTTATCTAAGCAGCAGTGAGCTGCATACAGGTACCATATACCCATCTTTGTTGTGGATGATATCTAATGTATAAGTTCTATGAATTAACTTGTTTTTTGTACACTTTCTTATTTTTTTCATTTTTTCTTTGCTAAACCTTCTAATGACACACAGTCGATTTCTCCTTGGATAACACAGTCTCTCAAATCTATCCTATGGCAATCTACTGGATGGCAGAAAGAAACCTGGACATTTCAGAGATGTACCACAAGAGGGAGCGCTCTACAAACCGTGAGTACCAATTATGTTAAAATGCACAAGCACAACTAATTACATGACAATGGGAGTGACCTTCCTATCTATACATACATAGGGCCTTAACCATCCAAAAAGAAAACTTTTGTGGAAAGAAGCCCTTCACAACAGGTGTGATATTTTAAGCACACAGGAAACACAGTTCTGTGAACAGGCGCCCCCTAAAAATCCTCTAATAGATGTTTACCATACATCTTCACCGCTAATTCTGACTCAAAGAAATATTGAGTCCTCATTGCAATCAGAGATACAGTATCCTTTACTCTCCACACAGAAGTCAAAGATCCAAGGGGCCCCTATCTCATGCTAATATGTGACATTAATTCTGTAAAATATACGCTAGTAAATGCCTATGCCGTCAACACCCACCAAATTCATTTTTTCTACAAACTAATACGAAAGGCTTTCTAATTCTTTGTGGAGACTTTAATAACATACTGGACCCAGCAATAGACACCACATCCTCCTCCAAATGTACGAGCCAATCACTGCAGGGACCAATTCAACAAAATGACTTATATGACGCATGGCATTGTCTACATGCTGGAGAGAGGGACTTTAATTTTCATTCTATACCTCATAATACCTATTCATCTATCAATCTGTTCCTGATGGATCAATGACTTTTGTCAAAAGTGATCCCCACAGACATTAACACCATCACATGGTCGGACCACGCCTCAATTAAACTAACCATTGCAGACACCTCATCCATTAATTCCACTCTAGAGGGCAAATCCATATCTACTACAACAAGAGGACTCCAAGCAGGCATTGGAAAAACACCAGACAGAGTACTTCTCAGACAACGACTTCTCAGTAGAGGACCAATTTATCTTGTGGAATGCCCATATAGCATTCATTAGGGGAAGAGGCAGTGGCAAAAACACATTAAAGAGCTCACAGCAGAAATACATACACTTGATACCCAAAATAAACAACAGCCCTCCTCCAGGCTCTCCCAAAAAACAATGCAACTTCGCCAAGACCTTAGAATGCTTCTTTTAGATAGCTTTGAAAAAGCTTCCAGAAGATTAAAAATGACACGCTATGACAATGGCATCAAAGCAGGGAAACTGTTGGCTTCACGTCTTCGAGGCCACAGATACAAATTCCATTTTTATTTCACCCGGATACTAAAATTAAACTTTATAACCCACGAGACATAATGGATGCTTTTAGTCAATATCACAGTTCTCTCTACAATCTAAACACGGACCCGGCCACATTCCAACCAAGTTTGGAACTAATCTCCACTTTTTTACAAAAATTATCCCTCTCTCATCTCTCCCAGGAACAACTATAAAAACTAAACTCCTCATTTGTTCTCCTTGAAGCCAACAAAGTTACAAAGTCAACAAAGTTATTTGTAGATCTAGTTTCCATTTTTAAAAAGTTTAGTGGGTAGACTTTTGCCAGATCTCCTGGAATAAAGGTGCCTAGATATCCTTAAGCAGGTTGTGCCATCTAAATGGGAAATAATTTTTGGCACTTTTCTTTAAATGTTGTTTTCACATTTCTTAGCCCCCGTTTACACCTATGCGAATTAGATGCGGCTTACACCGCATCCAATTCGCAGGACATTTTAAAATACATTCATCTGAATGTATCTGGTTCACATATTTGCATTGCATTTGCACTGAGCATTGCACAAAAAACGTGTGTGTTTTCTGGGCATTGCGGTGTGAATTACAAGCCCATTATCTTCCATGAGAACGCATCTGATTCGCAGATGCATTCCATTCTAAACATGAATTCTCTCCTTCTCCTCACTACACCTCCCCCCTCTTCCCCCTCCCTGCTTACTGATCCGCAGCTGATCCAAGGAACCTTTGAACAACTGATTTTTATCTTCCCAGTGAAACCTGAGCTTCAATTCGTACCGCACATGTGTGAACCCAGCCTAATGCTTAGTTGCAGCTCGGTGCTGCTGATCTTCTGTATCAATGGCTTTTTGTTTTAACAGGCTCTCTAATCATGAACATAGTGGACAATGACTATGGAATGTGTGTTAAAATTTCTACTTTAGACTCTATCCAAATCCTATGTTACAGTGGGGTTTATTTATTAAAGCTGGAGAGTGCAAAATCAGGCTCACTTCTTCATAGAAAGCAATCTGCTACCAGGTTGTATTGCCAAAGATTAATTGAACAAGCTGGGGTTAGAAACTGATTGGTTCCTATGCAGAACTGAGCCTGATTTTGCACTCTCCAGCTTTAGTAAACAAACCCCAGTGTGACAACACAGGAATACAATTGGGAGACATGGACAGTGTGCTGTCACCCTATAAGAGGAAGGATTTGAAGAAAGACCTTAATTGCAGAAATAACAGTTATTATTTTAACCAATTCCTGCCAACATAATACATATTTGTAGCATCACAGGAGTAGGCTTTTTTCTGTCACGCCGCATTTATGGGGGTCTGTTTTTATAATGGGAGCATGCTTCAAAACAAAGAGCAAGCTTCCACCAAAAGGCCCTGGAGCTTGATTGGATCTTCCCAATCATGTGTGACCATTCTGTGGGGGGAGGAGAGATGCTTATTTTAATAAAATCCATTTACATTAGTTATATCTGGACTTGATCACTAGCATCAGCTAGTGTTAGTTTCAATTAGAACTCCTGTCAGTGTGTGAGTATCAGCATTAGTGTTCCTGCCAGTAATATTGTTAGTATTAGTGTTCCTGTTAGCATTAATATCAGTGTTCATGTCAATGCCAGTGTTAACCACTTCAGCCCCGGAAGGATTTACCCCCTTCCTGACCAGAGCACTTTTTACAAATTGGCACTGCGTCGCTTTAACTGCTAATTGCGCGGTCATGCAATGCTGTAACCAAACGAAATTTGCGTCCTTTTCTTCCCACAAATAGAGCTTTCTTTTGATGGTATTTGATCACCTCTGCCGTTTTTATTTTTTGCGCTATACACGGAAAAAGACCGAAAATTTTGAAAAAAAATGATATTTTCTACTTTTTGTTCTAAAAAAAATCCAATAAACTCAATTTTAGTCATACATTTAGGCCAAAATGTATTTGGCCACATGTCTTTGGTAAAAAAAATGTCAATAAGTGTATATTTATTGGTTTGCGCAAAAGTTATAGCGCCTACAATCTAGGGTACATTTTCTGGAATTTACACAGCCTTTAATTTATGACTGCCTATGTCGTTTCTTGAGGTGCTAAAATGGCAGGGCAGTACAAAACCCCCACAAATGACCCCATTTTGGAAAGTAGACACCCCAAGGAAATTGCTGATAGGCATGTTGAGCCCATTGAATATTCATTTTTTTTGTCCCAAGTGATTGAATAATGACAAAAAAAAAAAAAAAAAAAAAAATTACAAAAAGTTGTCACTAAATGATATATTGCTCACACAGGCCATGGGCATATGTGGAATTGCACCCCAAAATACATTTAGCTGCTTCTCCTGAGTATGGGGATACCACATGTGTGGGACTTTTTGGGAGCCTAGCCGCATACGGGGCCCCGAAAACCAATCACCGCCTTCAGGATTTCTAAGGGCGTACATTTTTGATTTTACTCCTCACTACCTATCACAGTTTTGAAGGCCATAAAATGCCCAGATGGCACAAACCCCCCCCAAATGACCCCATTTTGGAAAGTAGACACCCCAAGCTATTTGCTGAGAGGCATGTTGAGTCCATGGAATATTTTATATTTTGACACAAGTTGCGGGAAAGTGACAATTTTTTTTTTTTTTTTTTTTTTTTTGCACAAAGTTGTCACTAAATGATATATTGCTCACACAGGTCATGGGCATATGTGGAATTGCACCCCAAAATACATTCTGCTGCTTCTCCTGAGTATGGGGATACCACATGTGTGGGACTTTTTAGGAGCCTAGCCGCGTACGGGACCCCGAAAACCAATCACCGCCTTCAGGATTTCTAAGGGTGTACATTTTTGATTTCACTCTTCACTGCCTATCACAGTTTCGGAGGTCATGGAATGCCCAGGTGGCACAAACCCCCCCCAAATGACCCCATTTTGGAAAGTAGACACCCCAAGCTATTTGCTGAGAGGCATGGTGAGTATTTTGCAGCTCTCATTTGTTTTTGAAAATGAAGAAAGACAAAAAAAAAAATTTTTTTTTTCTTTTTTTAATTTTCAAAACTTTGTGACAAAAAGTGAGGTCTGCAAAATACTCACTATACCGCTCAGCAAATAGCTTTGGGTGTCTACTTTCCAAAATGGGGTCATTTGGGGGGGGTTTGTGCCACCTGGGCATTCCATGGCCTCCGAGACTGTGATAGGCAGTGAAGAGTGAAATCAAAAATTTACGCCCTTAGAAAGCCTGAAGGCGGTGCTTGGTTTTCGGGGTCCCATACGCGGCTAGGCTCCCAAAAAGTCTCACACATGTGGTATCCCCGTACTCAGGAGAAGCAGCAGAATGTATTTTGGGGTGTAATTTCACATATTCCCATGGCATGTTTGAGCAACATATAATTTAGTGACAACTTTGTGCAAAAAAAAAAAAAAAAAAAAAAAAATTTGTCTCTTTCCCGCAACTTGTGTCACAATATAAAATATTCCATGGACTCGACATGCCTCTCAGCAAATAGCTTGGGGTGTCTACTTTCCAAAATGGGGTCATTTGGGGGGGGTTTGAACTGTCCTGGCATTTTATGCACAACATTTAGAAGCTTATGTCACACATCACCCACTCTTCTAACCACTTGAAGACAATGCCCTTTCTGACACTTTTTGATTACATGAAAAAATTATTTTTTTTTGCAAGAAAATTACTTTGAACCCCCACACATTATATATTTTTTTAAAGCAAATGCCCTACAGATTAAAATGGTGGGTGTTTAATTTTTTTTTTTCACACAGTATTTGCGCAGCGATTTTTCAAACGCATTTTTTGGGGAAAAAACACACTTTTTTACATTTTAATGCACTAAAACACACTATATTGCCCAAATGTTTGATGAAATAAAAAAGATGATCTTAGGCCGAGTACATGGATACCAAACATGACATGCTTTACAATTGCGCACAAACGTGCAGTGGCAACAAAATAAATACATTTTTAAAAGCCTTTAAAAGCCTTTACAGGTTACCACTTTAGATTTACAGAGGAGGTCTACTGCTAAAATTACTGCCCTCGATCTAACCGTCGCGGTGATACCTCACATGCATGGTGCAATTGCTGTTTACATTTGACGCCAGACCGACGCTTGCGTTCGCCTTAGCGCGAGAGCAGGGGGGACAGGGGTGCTTTTTTTTTTTTTTTTTTTTTTTTTCTTTATTATTTTTTTGCTTTTTTATCTTATTTTAAAACTGTTCCTTTCATTTTTTTTTTTTTTAATCATTTTTACTGTTATCTCAGGGAATGTAAATATCCCCTATGATAGCAATAGGTAGTGACAGGTACTCTTTTTTGAAAAAATTGGGGTCTATTAGACCCTAGATTTCTCCTCTGCCCTCAAAGCATCTGACCACACCAAGATCGGTGTGATAAAATGCTTCCCCAATTTCCCAATGGCGCTATTTACATCCGGCGAAATCTAAGTCATAAAATGCTCGTAGCTTCCGGTTTCTTAGGCCATAGAGATGTTTGGAGCCACTCTGGTCTCTGATCAGCTCTATGGTCAGCTGGCTGAATCACCGGCTGCATTCTCAGGTTCCCTGTTGAGACAGGAGAGCCAGAGAAAAACACGGAAGACGATGGGGGGGGGGGGGGCATTCTCTCCCACTGCTTGTAAAAGCAGTCTAGAGGCTAATTAGCCGCTAGGATTGCTTTTACATGAAAGCCGACCGCTGGCTGAAAAGAATGATACCAAGATGATACCTAAACCTGCAAGCATCATTTTGGTATAACCACTCAAAGTCGTGAATGCTGTACCTGAAGACAAAAATATGGCTAACAATAAAGCACAGTAAATGGTAAAGTATAAAAAATTGCATACCTGAAAAGCAAACATGATAAAACATAATAACAATAAAACATTGCAGAATAGAATACAGTAAAAAAGAGCAGAACAATAGAGAGAATAGAGAGAGAGAGAATAGAGAGAGAACAATAAAACGACAACTATTACTTTTTATTTTATATTTTTGTTTGTGTTTTTTTTTTTTTTTTTTACACTTTTTTTGTAACTGTAACTTTTATAACTGTAACCGGTTCCAGGTTCGGGTCTCTCAAAATGCGATGGCATCTTGGGAGACCCTGTGAAAGTGTGTCCTAGTCTGTGCAATGCTGTACCCTACGCTAATACTCAGCTAGTGAATGGTAGCATTCAAAACATTCACCAATGCAAAGACCAGGATTGTCAGGACAGGAGGGACAATAATAGCGGGTGTCACGCCTATATCCGTGCTTACTGCAGACACGACATCTTTTTTGGGAGGGTTCGTTGGGTAGGGGTACTAGGGGGAGGACATAAAGAAAATGCCTCTCATGCAGCCGACTGCATTTGGTTGGGGATGTGAATGGGGGAAGTACGGGCGCTGCAGAAGCGGTGGGTTCCCAATTAGGATTGGCGAATGCAGCAAGAAGGGCATTATGGGCACGACGGGCCTGTGTTTGTCTTCTTTGTGGCAGCGGGACACTACTTGTGCTTGCCACCTCACCAGCTTGAACTGCACTTATGGGACTCGCCACGTCACCAAGTGTTACTGCAGTGCTGGTTTGACTATGACCGGGGTGTACTAGGCCGCTGGCGCTTGCCAGTTCACCAAAACGCTACCAAAAAAACTGTTAACGATCGCAGGGATCAGGCCTGACTCTGCGAACGCTGCAGTTATGCGTTTAGTGTTTTGTAAGTGACAGTGATCGATCGATACTGCACTTGGGTGGGCTGGGCTGGGCCGGGCGGAGGGGCAAAACGCAGGTGCTAGCAGGTATCTGGGCTGATCCCACTAACACTGCGTTTTTGGGAACCCTAAACTGCTGGGGATGCCAGTATAGATCTGATCGGATCAGATCAGATATTGATCAGTTCAGATACTATACCACTAAGGGAGGTGTACGGTGCGTGCGTGGGTGTTAGCGCTACTGGCACTAACCTGACGCTGCCTGGGGCTGGTGCTTGCCAGTTCACCAAAACGCTACCAAAAAAACTGTTAGCGATCGCAGGGATCAGGCCTGACTCTGCGAACGCTGCAGTTATGCGTTTAGTGTTTTGTAAGTGACAGTGATCGATCGATACTGCACTTGGGTGGGCTGGGCTGGGCCGGGCGGAGGGGCAAAACGCAGGTGCTAGCAGGTATCTGGGCTGATCCCGCTAACACTGCGTTTTTGGGAATCCTAAACTGTTGGGGACGCTAGTATAGATCTGATCGGATCAGATATTGATGCGTTCAGATACTATACCACTAAGGGAGGTGTACGGTGCGTGCGTGGGTGTTAGCGCTACTGGCACTAACCTGACGCTGCCTGGGGCTGGTGCTTGCCATTTCACCAAAACGCTACCAAAAAAACTGTTAGCGATCACAGGGATCAGGCCTGACTCTGCGAACGCTGCAGTTATGCGTTTAGTGTTTTGTAAGTGACAGTGATCGATCGATACTGCACTTGGGTGGGCTGGGCCGAGCCGGGCGGAGGGGCAAAACGCAGGTGCTAGCAGGTATCTGGGCTGATCCTGCTAACACTGTGTTTTTGGGAACCCTAAACTGCTGGGGACGCTAGTATAGATCTGATCAGATCAGATATTGATCCGTACAGATACTATACCACTAAGGGAGGCGTATGCTGCGTGCGTGGGTGTTAGCGTTACTGGCGCTAATCTGACGCTGCCTGGGGCGACGCATATCACCGCCGGGCGATCAGGGGGCTAAATCTTTATTCGGCGGGTGCCCTGACACTATAAAAAATAAACAAACTAACCAGCGTCACCCGTAACAGTTATACAGTGATCAGTGGTGAAAGGGTTAACTAGGGGGCAATCAAGGGGTTAAAACATTTATTAGGTAGTATATGGGGGTCCCTGTCGCTATAAAACGCTGACGGCGAACCTAAATATTTACCTCACTAACTAGCGTCACCAGTGACACTAATACAGCGATCAGAAAAATGATCGCTTAGCGACACTGGTGACGGGGGGTGATCAAGGGGTTAAAACTTTATTAGGGGGGGTTAGGGGGGTACCCTAGACCTACAGGGGGGTAATACTAACTGTCCTAACACTGTAAATGTCACAAACTGACACCAATACAGTAATCAGAAAAAAAAAAAAAAAAAAAAAAAAAACCTGCTGGTGTCAGTTTGTGACAGGGGGGGGGGGGGTGATTGGGGGGGGATCGGGGGGCGATCGGGGGGGGGATCGGGGTGTTTAGTGTGCCTGGCATGTTCTACTGTGTGTGTAGTGTGTTGGTGCACTTACATTGCAGTCTTCTCTCCTCGGCCCGGAACGGAAAATACCGAGCCGAGGAGAGATGACATCATTTCCTCTGCCTCTGTGTACAATACAGAGGCAGGGAAATGATCCCATTGGCTGAGAGCGATCGCGAGGGGGGGGCCACGAATGGATGGCCTCCCCCTCACCTCCGATCGCCGGGGGAGATTTGCCGACCGCCGCTGGCACCGGGGGGGGGTCCGATCGGACCCCCCACCCGCGGGCAGGCAAGGACGTACATATACGTCCTTTTGCCTGCCCGTGCCGCTCTGTCGACGTATATAGTCGTGCGGCGGTCGGCAAGTGGTTAAGCTAGGTACACATTATCATTTTTTTTGTTCAAACCAGCAGGTTGAATGAAAAAAAACAAAAACTGAGGAGCTTGATTAGTACAGCGATCTCCCTGCTGAGCTATAGTGTTCTTACAGGGGGGCTGCCATTGCAGAGACTGCTGATCGGATGCAATTGGCAGATGTTTTTGCATCATGCCCCTTCAACAGAAGCTGGATGTTTGACCGGCTTCTGTTGGGCATGCTGCCATACACACAGGCTGAATGTTAGCTGGATTCTGTTGAACTGGCCAGTATTCAGCCCCTGTGTGTGGGGCTTTAGCATCAGCGCCTGTGTTTTAGAATAAAAAAGGTTTTAGATTTATCACTGTTTTAGTATGTGTAGTGTAGTACATGTTTGATCACGCATCTGTAGTGTCAGCTATAGTGTCAGTGTCAATGTTAACATCAGTGTATGCATTTTAGGTAAAAAATAATTAAGAAAGGTTTAAGATGTATTATCATAATAGTGTTGGGGTTTAGTGTGCATGTGATTGTGCATATATAGTTTCAGCTTTTGCCAAACAATTCAATGTCAACCTGCATCTCCTACCTATCTATACCCAGGTTGATTCAGGAGGAATACACATACAGTATTTTATCAGCTGTATTGTGAAGCCAGTTAATTATAATTATTAATTATATGAATTAACACCATAACTTTATAGTATATACTATATTGATGTCTGGAAGGCCCAATCCCCCATCTATTTTTTAACTTGCAAGATATGGCGTAAGCTCATCTGGGCTTTCTATTATTCCATATACATTATACTGTAGGTTAAGATCAATGTTCACATTTGAATAGAGAATATTTGGGGCAGTCCTATGGATATGGTGTACAATAAGCATATAATCCTCTGTAGAATATTAATTCTAATTACGTTTGTTCTCTCCTGCCACACAGTAAAAGATTGTTGCCAGTGTTGGAGGTACCTTGTAATAGAAGAAAGCAAGGAATTGTAGATTTTAATTTATAAAAGTTTAGGATTAGGAGATATACCCAAATAAGAAAGTGTGTGTGCTATCAAGACAAATGGAAAGTTTTGTTGTAGTTGAATGGCCATGTCCAAGCCCCGGAAGATTTTACCCCCTTCCTGACCAGAGCACTTTTTACAGTTTGGTACTGTGTCGCTTTAACTGACAATTGCACAGGATGTGCGACACTGTACCCAAACAAAATTTGTATCCTTTTTTTCCCACAAATAGAGCTTTCTTTTGGTGGTATTTGATCACCTCTGCGTTTTTTATTTTTTGTGCTATAAGCAAAAGAACAGCAACAATTTTGAAAAAGAAAACAATGGGGTTGATTTACTTAAGACAAAACTACTCTGCACTGCAAGTGCACTTGGAAGTGATGTCACTGTAGATCACTGTAGATCTGAGGGGAAACTCTGAAATGAGGGGAAGCTTTGCAGATTTTATCATCCAATCATGTGCAAGCAAAAATGCTGTTTTTTTTATTTTCCTTGCATGTCCCCCTCAGATCTACAGTGACTGCACTTCCAAGTGCACTTGCAGTGCACTTGTAGTGCAAAGTGGATTTGCCTTTAGTAAATAACCCCCTGTATCTTTTATTTTTTGCTATAATAAATATTCCACATTTAAAAAAAAAACAAAAAACAGTTCAGGCCGATATGTATTCTTCTACATATTTTTGGTAAAAAAAAAAATGCAATAAGCGTATATTGATTGGTTTGCGCAAAAGTTATAGCGTCTACAAAATAGGGGATAGATTATGGCATTTTTATTATTATTTATTTTTTACTAGTAATGGTGTCAATCTGCGTTTTTTATTGGGACTACGATATTGTGGCGGATAATTGGACACTTTTGACACATTTTTGGGACTATTAATAATTATACAGCGATCAGTGCTATAAAAATGCGCGGATTACTGTAAAAATGTCACTGGCAGGGAAGGGGTTAAAACCAGGGGGCGATTAAGGGCGAATGTCACTGGCGATCAAGGGGTTAACTGTGTTCTAACTGTGTGGGGGATGGGACTTGCTAGGGGAAAAGAGAGATCAGTGTTCATACTTTGTATGAACACACGATCAGTCCCTTCTCCCCTCAGAGAACCGGGATCATAAAATTTACCGAAAAACCTTCCCTTTCAGTTGTGAATTCTCCTTGCATTCTGACTTCAGTTTAGAATATGTTGTAATAATAATAATAATAATAATAATGTTAACTTGCTCTATATGATCTTGAGAAACATGAAAGCAGATCCTTTCTTGCTGGTATAAATTTGTGAATAGTTAAAGAATATTTATCCATAGTGACAGTTTTCCAAAAAGTGTATTTTAATTTGTATTTCTCAAGGGTAAAACATCAAAAAACGTTCCCAAAGGATCAATATGCTACATTTTATAGAATATCTCTTTAAAACGGTGCATCTGTTAATTTGGATTTCACATTTAACAGTTTGGCTATTTTGAAATACTTTTTTTTTTTTAAACTGGAAGTATAAAAAGTACAGATATGATCACCTAAAATCCAACTAAAGAATGAAAAATGGTAATGTTTAACTTATGGAGAACTGGGTTTTATTTGTAAAATATAATATATTACATTTTTGACATTCATAAAAAAAAAAAATCAAATACAGTTTCAGATTGCCTGAATGGAAAAATGAACTATGAAACTAAGCAAAAAAAGTATGTGCAAATTAAAAATGAAAACTTTTTGCTTCTTTAAAATCTGTACAAATCTTATATGAAAAATGTAAAAAAAATGAAATATGAAAAAAGAAATAGTAACCACTTCAGCCCAAGAAGTTTACCCCCCTTCATGAGCAGGCCATTTGTTGCGATACGGCACTGAGGTACTTTAACTGCGTGGCTGTACGATGCTGACAGCTGCGAGGTCGTACGATGCTGTACACAAATTAAATTGATGCCCTTTTTTCCCACAAATACAGCTTTCTTTTGGTGGTATTTGATCACCTCTGCAGTTTTTATTTTTAGGGCTCTAAACAAAAAAAGACCAACAATTCTGAAAAAAAACAATATTTTTTACTATCTGCTATATTCATCCAATAAAAAAATGTAAAAGATCTAATTTCTTCATCAATTTAGGCCAATATGTATTCTGATACATATTTTTGGTAAAAAATAATCCCAATAAGTGTATAATTATTGGTTTGGCAAAAGTTATAGCGTCTACATACTATTAGATATTTTTATGGAATTTTTATTTATTTTTATTTTTTACTAGTAATAGTAGTAGTGGTGATCAGTGATTTATAGCAAGACTGACATTGCAGTGGACAAATCGGACATGAAGTGACACTTTTGACACTTTTTGGGGATCAGTGACACTAATACAGTTTTCAGTGCTAAAAAATATGCTCTGTCACTGTACTAATGACACTGGCAGGGAAGGGGTTAACATCAGGGGTGATCAAAGGGTTACATGTGTCCCTAGGGAGTGCTTTCTAACTGTGTGGAAGATGCTTTAACTGTGGGAAGACAGAGATCCGTGTTCATGCTTAGCAGAAACACAAAATCTGTCTTCCCTTGTTAGAGAACGTTGATTGTTTACATAGGCAGACCACCATTCTGCCTCTCTCTGGAACGATTGGTGCATCCCGTTTCTGTTTGCAACCTTTGGCCTATGAAGTGGATCAAGCATGACCAGAACAGCAGCCGCTTGGGCACCACATACTTGACCAGACATATGACCTCCCATGCAGTCCGTTGGCAACAGCACTTGAAAGACCTACATCAAAGAAAAAAGGTGGACTTCTCCTTGTTTCTCATTTGGGATCTCCAGCCCCACTATACCTCCAGTCCTCTCAAAAACCTGCACTGAGAGGAATGAAAGTATAGCAATAGGTGTCAACAAGTACTTGAAGACAATCTGCTATCTGTACACCACCATCTGATTTTAGCAGGCAAATTTCCCTACCCCAGTTGCTAAACCGTAAAAATAAATTAGGTCCCAGCCATCCACATGCTCAGTGTCTGAATGCTAGCTTGGCCAAATTGCTAGCACTGCAACTGCTGCCTCTTCATCTTGTAGACTCTGCCCCCTTTTGTGAATTTGTGGAATGTGCTGTACTTCAGTGGCAGGTTCCAAAATGCCATTTCTTTTCACTGAGGGCCATTCCAGCTCTCTACCGGCATGTGAAAGGCAATGTTTTGGCCTCGTTGGACAGGATGGTCAACAGTAAGGTGCATATTACCGCTGACTCATGGTCTAACAGGCATGGACAGGGATGTTACCTTTCCTTCATGGCACACTGGGTAACTCTGCTGGCAGCTGGGAAGGATGTAGGATAGGGTTCAGTATTGTTGGAGCTTATTATGGCACCACGCCTCCAAAATGCTAGTGGTGATTCTGCCACAGCTCTCTCTTCCACCCCCTCCTCTTCATCTTCAATTATGGCCTCTTCTGCAGATTTGTCCTCTGAACCAGCGGTGCTCTGTAAGAGTTAAAGGGGTTACGCAAGCACTCAGGCAAAAAGATGCCATGTGGTGCTTAAGTTGGCCTGCTTAGGGGACAGGAACCACACTGGGGCAGAGATTCTGTCAGCTCTGCAGGGGCAGGCTCAGAGGTGTTTGACACCACACTAGCTTCAGCCAGGAATGGTTGTATGTGACAATGGCACCAACCTTCTCTCCGCCCTCCAACAGGGACACTTGACCCATGTTCCATGTTTGGCACACGTCCTGAATTTGGTGGTGCGGTGGTTCTTGAGCAGGTACCCAGGCTTACAGGATCTCCTGAGGCAGGCCAGAAAAGTCTGTGGTCATTTCCACCGGTCTTATAATGCCAGTGCTCGGCTGGCTGACATTCAAAGGGAATGCAACCTGCCAACCAACCGCCTTATTTGATATGCCCACCAAGTGGAACTCAACATTGACAATGCTGCAGCGGCTGCACACACAGCAGAAAGCCATCAATGAGTACCTGTGGGAGTATGGTACCAGGACAGGGTCAGGGGAGCTTGGCTTCTTTTCGCCACACCAGTGGCTACTGATCAAGGATGCGTGCACTGTTCTGTCACTAGGGATGAGCCAAAGAACCCACAATTCAGTTCGCACCAGAATTTGCAAACAGGCAAAAAATATGTACAAACACTTGAACACCTTTAAAGTCTATGGGACACGACCATGAAGGGCCTGGTATGGATTTTGAGTGGACTCCCACACTTTTTTTTTTTTAATTTGGGTGCGGGGTTCTCCTTAATATCTATTCCAGATCCAAAGGGCCTGGTAATGGACCGTGGGGGGAACCCATGCCGTTTTTTTTAATGATTTTTATCTATATTGCTGGGATCCGACAATACATTACAGCCGCGAGCAGTTTTAAATTACTTTTTTTTTCCTTTAGAAATTCAATTTTGCTGTGGTACTGTTATAAATACGGGAAAGATGCACTACTTTACAGGCATACTAAGGAGACCCTCCAGGCATGATATTTAAAGGAATATTTCCTTTTTTTTGTTTCACTTTAAGCATTATTAAAATCACTGCTCCTGAAAAAACGGCTGTTTTAAAACTTTTTTTGCATTGATACATGTCCCCTGGGGCAGTATCCGGGTCCCCAAACACTTTTTATGGCAATAACTTGCATATAAGCCTTTAAAATTAGCACTTTTGGTTTTTCATTTTAGTGTCCCAAAGATTTTAACTGCATTTTGCTGCTTTTGAATTTGCCGCAAACGCCGCATATTGTTTGCTGTTCAGCGAACGGGCAAACACCCGATGTTCAAGTTGAACTTACGTTTGACTCGAACATCAGGCTCATCCCAACCTGTCACCATTTGGAGGAGGCCACAAGGATGGTGAGCTCAACAATGCATGCATCAGTGACCCTGTTCCGCTAGTCTTCCTGCTGGAGCACACGCTTTGTGGAATCATGGACAGGGCACTTGAGGCAGAACAGCGGGAGGAAGAGGAGGACTTCCTTTCCTCTCAATGCCCCCTTTATCCAGATAGCATTCCTATGGGCCCGCCAAACACACAGGAGGAAGAGGAGGAGGAGGAAGAGGAGAATCGTGTCAGCATGGATGTAGAGAATAACACTCAGCAGCAATCTTCAAGGGATGGTTTTCAGTCCCCAGAAACCCAAGGAGTTGTACATGCCTGGGAGGAGGTAGTTACGGATAATGTGATCTTTAGGGACCCAGAGGACTCAGAATCAAATGCCTCTGCAAACTTATGCTGCATGGTCTCCCTGATTCTGCAAAGCCTGTGAAAGGACATTAGGATTCGTGGTATCAAGGAGAGGGATCATTAGTGGCTGGCAACCCTTGATCCACGTTAAAAGGGTAAAGTTTCAGAACTCATCCTGCCTTCACAGAGGGAGCAGTGGATGAAACATCTTCAGGAGGCCTTGAAGAAAAGTTTGTATAATGCATTTCCAGACCCTGAGAGATTACCATTTCCTGTGCTGGACAACGTGTTGCTGAGGCTAACTTTCAGTCAGAGGAAGAGCGGTGGAGAAGGATGCCTTTAAACAATTTCAGTCCTTAGCGCCAAGGTCTGTTTGGTTCAAGGGACCATCACCAGTGTCTGCATTATATGGTGCAGGAATATCTACAGGCAAGAGCAAACTTGGAGACCTTTCCAACAGAGCATCTGCTGGGTTACTGGGTCTTGAGGAAAGACCATTGGCCAGAACTTGCTCAATATGCAATTGAGCTACTGGCCTGTCCTGCATCCAGCGTGCTTTCTGAATGCACATTCAGTGCTGCTTGAGGGTTTGTAATGGATCATAGAGTGTGCCTGTCCACAGACTCTGTTGATGGGCTCACATTCATAAAAATGAATCAGTCTTGGATCAGCAGCTATCAAGCACCTGATGCTAATGTAACTAACTGATTTTTCTATGTATGTGGGATCCGTTGAAGACTGCCTATGCTGACTATCCTATTCCTCCTCAATCTAGATGATGCTAGCTTCCAACAATACTTTTGGTTTAAGGCACCACCACCACCACCCAAGGCCCAATTTTTCTGCCCCTGTTTAACAGAGGCATGTAATTAAAATTTTTGATCTAATATTTCAATGCAGGGCCCGTTCCTGCACCCAACATGAGTACCTGTGAGGTGTTACAGTGTTGTGGCACCACCACCACCCAAGGCCCAATTTTTCAGCCCCTGTTTAACAGAGGCATGTAATTACAAACTTTGATCTAATATTTCACAGCAGTGCCTGTTCCTGCGCCCAACAAGAGTATCTGTGAGGGGTTACAGTGTTGTAGCACCACCACCACCCAAGGCCCAATTTTTCTGCCCGTTTAACAGAGGCATGTAATTAGAATTTTTGATCTAATATTTCACAGCAGGGCCTGTTCCTGCGCCCAACAAGAGTATCTGTGAAAATGTCCGATCGGAGCATGTTGTCGGACATTCCGACCGTGTGTGGGCTCCATTGGACATTTTCCATCGGTTTTTCCGACACACAAAGTTTGAGAGCAGGCTATAAAATTTTCCAACAACAAAATCTGATCACGTCAATTCTGACCGTGTGTGGTCAGTTCCGAAGCACAAAGTGCCATGCATGCTCAGAAGAAATTCCGAGACGGAACAGCTCGGTCTAGTAAAATTAGCGTTCGCAATGGATACAGCACTTTCATCACGCTGCAATGTAAAAAATGGTTTAATACAGCGTACTCTCTTCTTCTTTATAATGTGAGAAGAATGAAGTAGTTTTGTTGTTCATATTCACACAGACTTCTCACAAACTTCTTTATTATTTATTGTGATTCCCTCAATATATTTTGATTTGTCACATCTGACCAATTTTTTTTGTTTGTTTGTAATTGTAAAAAATATTTTTTCAAGGCTGTTTTTCTTTAAAAATTTTGAATGCTTTTTAATAAAGAATATTTTTTGTGTGTGTTTTGTGTGTCAAGTTACCACAACGCCATTATTATCTTGTATTATTTAATCTCAATGAGATTGTTTGGTGTTGGTGTCCCTTGTTAATTTCACATTGTATATTTGAAATGTACCCGAATCCTCATAAACAAACTGTTTTTTTTTAAGGAAAACACACATAGGCGAGTCTAATTGAACCCAAAATGCCTTTATTAAGGGCTCACAATCAAAAAAAGGGAGGCAACACTGGAGAAACAGCAGAAATTGGTGAAGCCTTTGGTCCCCAGGGCACACATCAACTATTTTAATGCAAAATTGGTGGCCTGAGGAGTCCATATCTAAGGGAGTGCAGTCTGGTCCAGAAGTCCCAGAGATCATGAAAGCAGCAGATGACATCTGTGTCCCCAGGCTGTGGTCATACAAGAGACTGCATCTTTGGCCAGACCAGACTGAACCCAGGCCATCACTCTCTGGTCTTCCTTCCACGCTTCCTTCCATGCTGTGGCTCTGGTGGTGGAGTTGTGGCAGCAGGAGGAGGAGGAGGAGGATGGTCCAACTCAATCACGTCGGTCTTGGGTGTGATTTCGCCACTCACCCCCTTAGTTAGGACTTTATAAATAAGTTTCTCACACATGAGGCATTGGCCCTCCTGCATGCACTTCAGTTTGGTGGCAGCCATGCAGGCAAAGGCCTCTTCAGGAGTGGGTAAGGCTCTGAGGGACGCAGAAGCCTCCTGAATGAGCCTGAGCGCAGAATCCTGCATGTGAGTCGCCTTCCTCGCTCTTTTGTATGGAAGGCGGAGGGGAGGAACCTGTGATTCTATCAGGCTGCGACTGGTCCCAGGCTTCTCCTGGCTGCAACTTAGCCCCGCCTCCTCCTGGCTGCAACTTAGCCCCGCCTCCTCCTGGCTGCCACATTCCGCAGCCTCCTCCTGTGTGCCACATTCCACAGCCTCCTCCTGGCTGAGGTCTTCCTGTGTATGAAAAAGGGACATAGTTTTAGTTTTTTATTCATCAATCACACACAATTGTCACCTCATGATTGTTGCAAATTGAATGTTAACAAATATAACTGATGATCATTCTGAGCCCAGCATTTTTCATTCTTGTCCCAAATATTTTTGCCCACTACTGTCTATTGATATGTAAAACACTTTATTAAATCAGCAATTAGTGCTCAATAATAACATCTAGTCAAGATCATTTATTTATTGACCAGAAATCTGTAGAACAATGCTATACCTGACTCCATCTGGGCCCCTCCACTTCTTCCTGGCTGGAAGTCCCAGGTTGGACATCGGAAGCCTCAGCTGGGGTGGAAGGAAGAGAGGAAGGAAGAGTGGAGAGGGATTCCCTGACTTCAGTGTGGTCTGACAGAAATTGCAGTCTCTCATAGTACCGCAGCCTGGGGACATAAACGTCATCTGCTGCAGCTTCGGATCTCTGGGAATCCGTGACCTTCTTGCGCTCCCTTGGATAAGTGCTTCTCAGGCCACCAATTTTGGCTTTTAAATAAGGGATGGTTGCCATGGGGACCACCGGCGTCACCAACTCCAGCAGTTTCTCCAGCGCTGCCTGCCTCTTTTGTTTATGATTATAATGCGGGTGTTTCACCTGCCACAGACAGGGCAGCTCCCTGTACTTGTCTATGAACAGGGGGAGGAAGTTGTGGTCATTGAAGCCATCCATTTTATCTGCAAGACACAACACAAGATAAACCCTAATGTCAGGCAAAACTCTCCTAATCTTGTTACAATATAGGCCTCAATCTAGAAGCAGTATAGCCCCAGGTTTATATCTTACCTTCGTTATCACGATCGGCGCCTCCTATACTCCTTCCTCCGCTCACAGATCGTACGTACTACGCACGCGTGTTACGCTTTCTACACACTGCGCATGCGTGTAACTCCACCTGCCCCTGACGTTCTTTCTAGTCTATTCCTCGCCCCTTTTAGTTCAGCGCAGTGGGGGAAAAGCACATGGCGGAGACACAGCAGGTGCGTGCTAATTATAGCAATGAGGAGGAGGGGGAGGAAAGCCCGAAGCCGGAAACATCTGGATCCAGAAGGAGACAATTTAAGGCAACAAATATGTCCTTGGGAGAGATGTTGGAGATGGTCAACATCCTGAAGAAGGACGACTATGATGGAACGTATGGACCATACCCCAACCCCAATGTCAGAAAGGCCAAGATAATGGCAAAAGTGGTCAAAAGTCTGCACTGGAATTTCGGGGTACGACGATCGAAAGATCAGCTCAGGAATCGGTGGTCGGACCTGAAATTAAGAGAGCATGAGCAGTACAGAAGGATCAGGAGAGTGCTGCAAAAAAGTCAGTAGTTATCCTGTGTTCCTATTCTTTTTGTGTTTATTACGTTCGTGCTGATCCATGTGCTTTTCTGAACTGTTGTACAGTTTAAAATGGCAACTTTCATGTTCATGAGAGGACACTCAGCAGCAGTTTACACATCTGGACACTGGAGCACTAGTGTGGGACACAAGAACACCCTTTTTATTAGGGGGTCCACACAGGTGCTCCAGTGTATACTATAGGGGGGTCTCCATCTGTGAAGCTTGTACAAAACAGGTAAAGTATTGAAGTTTGACAAAGGACCCAAAAAATTCTACATCTTGGAACTCTGTCAAAATCGACAATTGTACCCCACTTCCAAGCAATGTTTCATATTTATAGTTCTGCCATCAAATATCTGTGTGCTAAGTATACCATTTTTTTTTCACATAGGGCTGAAAAGACTCGGAGGACACCCCTCATCCGAGGAGACCAGAGACCTCTGGAAGAAGGGGAAATCCCACAAAGACAAGCAGAGCAGGAGGAGGAAGACGTGGTGGAAACTGTCACCACAACAGGTGAGTGTCTGCGACCACAGGCTCAGGTAAGAGGTGGATGCCAGCATATTTATAATACATGTTTTTTTTGGTTTCTATCTTTTTAGGTGATCGTGATGTTGTGGATCCAGATCCTTTCACCTCTGAAAGTGCCCAGATCCTGACTGGGGAGATCATGGGGTGTAATGTTGCATTGGAAAACATCAATAAAAACATCAGTGATGTTATTCAAAAAAATAAGATCATCATTAATGTTTTGGGGAGAGTTTAAAACCCCTACAAATCCCTTTCTTTTATGGTGTGCTACAATTTTAAAATTTTTTGTCGAATTGTAGAAAAGCCAAATTTTGAAGAGGCACACAGTGTGTCAACATGTGCTATCTGCCATCACGGGAGATCAATGGACGTGTTTTTGGGGTGCAACCCCTTCCTTAAAAATAAAGTAGCTGAGAGGAAGGGGTTGCTCCCCCAAAACACGTCCCTTGATCCCCCGTGATGGAAGCTAGCACATGTTGACATTCGTAAATTGGTGTGCATCTTCAAAATTTGGCTTTTCCTGGGGTGACTTCACCCCATCTGAACGCAATATCAAACACAGTTCCTAAATACTCATGTCTGATATTGCCTTCAAGTTCTACCAAATGTGAACTTTGTAAGTTCAAGATTTGTGTCTTTCTTGTTGGTTTGAAACATGCCTATTTTATCTTAAATAAATAAGATATTGCTCACACAGGCCATGGGCATATGTGGAATTGCACCCCAAAATACATTTAGCTGCTTCTCCTGAGTATGGGGATACCACATGTGTGGGACTTTTTGGGAGCCTAGCCGCGTACGGGGCCCCGAAAACCAAGCACCGCCTTCAGGATTTCTAAGGGTGTAAATTTTTGATTTCACTCCTTACTACCTATCACAGTTTTGAAGGCCATAAAATGCCAAGATGGCACAAAGCCCCCCCAAATGACCCCATTTTGGAAAGTAGACACCCCAAGCTATTTGCTGAGAGGCATGTTGAGTCCATGGAATATTTTATATTTTGCCACAAGTTGCAGGAAAATGACAAACTTTGATTTTTTTGCACAAAGTTGTCACTAAATGATATATTGCTCACAGGCCATGGGCATATGTGGAATTGCACCCCAAAATACATTCTGCTGATTCTCCTGAGTATGGGGATACCACATGTGTGGGACTTTTTGGGAGCCTAGCTTCATACGGGGCCCCGAAATCCAATCACCGCCTTCAGGATTTCTAAGGGCGTAAATTTTTGATTTCACTCCTCACTACCTATCAAAGTTTTGAAGGCCATAAAATGCCAAGATAGCACAAAACCCCTCAAAATGACCCCATTTTGGAAAGTAGACACCCCAAGGTATTTGCTGAGAGGCATGGTGAGTATTTTGCAGGTCTCATTTATTTTTGAAAATGAAGAAAGACAAGAAAAATGTTTTTTTTTTTTCTTTTTTCAATTTTCAAAAGTTTGTGACAAAAAGTGAGGTCTGCAAAATACTCACTATACCTCTCAGCAAATAGGTTGGGGTGTCTATTTTCCAAAATGGGGTCATTTGGGGGGGGGTTGTGTCATCTATGCATTCCATGGCCTCCGAAATTGTGATAGGCAGTGAAGAGTGAAATCAAAAATTTACGCCCTTAGAAAGCCTGAAGGCGGTGCTTGGTTTTCGGGGTCCCGTACGTGGCTAGGCTCCCAAAAAGTCCTAAACATGTGGTATCCCCGTACTCAGGAGAAGCAACAGAATGTATTTTGGGGTGTAATTTCACATATTCCCATGGCATGTTTGAGCAATATATCATTTAGTGACAACTTTGTGCAAAAAAAAAAAATGTGTCTTTTTCCCGCCACTTGTGTCACAATATAAAATATTCCATGGACTCGATATGCCTCTCAGCAAATAGCTTGGGGTGTCTACTTTCCAAAATGGGGTCATTTGGGGGGGTTTGAACTGTCCTGGCATTTTATGCACAACATTTAGAAGCTTATGTCACACATCACCCACTCTGCTAACCACTTGAAGACAAAGCCCTTTCTGACACTTTTTGTTTACATGAAAAAATTATTTTTTTTGCAAGAAAATTACTTTGAACACCCAAACATTATATATTTTTTTAAAGCAAATGCCCTACAGATTAAAATGGTGGGTGTTTCATTTTTTTTCACACAGTATTTGCGCAGCGATTTTTCAAACGCATTTTTTTGGGAAAAAACACACTTTTTAAAATTTTAATGCACTAAAACACACTATATTGCCCAAATGTTTGATGAAAAAAAAAAAGATGATCTTAGGCTGAGTACATGGATACCAAACATGACATGCCTTAAAATTGCGCACAAACGTGCAGTGGCGACAAACTAAATACATTTTTAAAAGCCTTTATAGGTTACCACTTTAGCGGTGATACCTCACATGCATGGTGCAATTGCTGTTTACATTTGACGCCAGACCGACGCTTGCGTTCGCCTTTGCGCGAGAGCAGGGGGGGACAGGGGTGCTTTTTTTTTTTTTTATTTATTTTTTTTGCTTTTTTACCTTATTTTTAAACTGTTCCTGTCATTTTTATTTTTTTTTTAATCATTTTTATTGTTATCTCAGGGAATGTAAATATCCCCTATGATAGCAATAGATAGTGACAGGTACTCTGTTTTGAAAAAAACTGGGGTCTATTAGACCCTAGATCTCTCCTCTGCCCTCAAAGCATCTGACCACAAGATCGGTGTGATAAAATGCTTTCCCAATTTCCCAATGGCGCTGTTTACTTCCGGCAAAATCTAAGTCATGAAATGCTTGTAGCTTCCGGTTTCTTAGGCCATAGAGATGTTTGGAGCCATTCTGGTCTCTGCTGCATTCTCAGGTTCCCTGTTGGGACAGGAGAGCCAGAGAAAAACATGGAAGATGGTGGGGGGGATTCCCTCCCACTGCTTGTAAAAGCAGTCTAGAGGCTAATTAGCCGCTAGGATTGCTTTTACATGAAAGCCAACCGCTGGCTGAAAAGAATGATACCAAGATGATACCTAAACCTGCAGGCATCATTCTGGTATAACCACTCAAAGTCCAGCAACATACCAGTATGTTGCTGGTCCTTGTTGGGCATATATTGTAAACTTTTTTTTTATGCAGCCTGTGGGCTGAACAAAAAAAGATATTGATCGGTGGGTATGCCCACCATTAGAATACCTCTCTTCATTCACCCACTTCTAATGAAGGGTATACATGCACCGTTTATATATGCCGAAGCATGGGGGCATCCTCCCGCAAAAGGCAGGAGCAAATCGCTCCTCCACCCACTGCTGCCCCCACGCTTCGGCATATATGCTGAAGTATGTAACTGTGGTGGTGAAATCACCTCCGACAGCGCTGGAGTCGCGGCTTTATGTATTGTGGGAGCAAACGCTGTTGCTGTCAAGATAAATAAATCCACGCTGCAACTGAATGGCATACCTGCTAAGCAAATGATGGTTAACAAAAAACAAAGTAACATTACAGTATAACAGTAATACTTACCATACCTGCAAAGCAAATACAAAAAAAAACATAGTAAAAAATAAAACATTTAACGCAACCTGCGCCTACCTAAAATATATATATGCCGAAGCATGGGGGCATCCTCCCACAAAAGGCAGGAGCAAATCGCTCCTCCACCCACTGCTGCCCCCATGCTTTGGCATATATGCTGAAGTATGTAACTGTGGTGGTGAAATCACCTCCGACAGCGCTGGAGTCTCGGCTTTATGTATCGTGGGAGCAAACTTTGTTGCTGTCAAGATAAATAAATCCGCGCTGCAACTGAATGGCGTACCTGAAAACAAAAAAATGGTTAAAACACAGTAAACTATAAAAAAATTACATACCTGAAAAGCAAACATGATAAAACATAGCAATAAAACATTGCAGAATAGAATACAGTAAAAAAGAGCAGAACAATAGAGAGAAAATAGAGAGAGAGAACAATAAAACGACAACTATTTTTGTTTTTTTATTTTACATTTTTTTGTGTATTTTTTTTTTTTTACATTTTTTTTTTTATAACTGTAACTTTTAAAACTGTAACGGTTCCAGGTTCGGGTCTCTCAAAATGCGATGGCATCTTGGGAGACCCTGTGAAAGTGTGTCCTAGTCTGTGCAATGCTGTACCCTACGCTAAAACTCAACTAGTGTATGGTAGCGCTCAAAACATTCACCAATGCAAAGACCAGGATTGCCAGGACAGGAGGGACAATAATACCGGGTGTAACGTCTAAATCCGCGCTTTCTGCAGACACAACATTTTCTTTGGGGGGCTCGTTGGGTAGGGGTACTCTGGAGGACATAAGGAAAATGCCTCTCATGCAGCCGGCTTACTGCATTTGGTTGGGGAAGGTGAGGTGGAGCACCGTCTGGATACAGAAGGGCTCTGACGATCTCTTCCTGGAATTTAAGGAAGGATCCAGTCCATCCTGAAGCTCTGTATAGCACATGAGCGTTCAGCAAAGCCAATTGAAATAAGTATACAGACACTTT
The DNA here is from genome assembly GCF_042186555.1 of Aquarana catesbeiana. Classification (NCBI taxonomy): domain Eukaryota; kingdom Metazoa; phylum Chordata; class Amphibia; order Anura; family Ranidae; genus Aquarana; species Aquarana catesbeiana. Next base: position 707,564,855 of record NC_133324.1, on the reverse strand, counting down.
TTTGTACCAGCGTCTGGCCTTACGGGCAATTAGGTACGGCGCCAACAACTGGTCGTTGAGGTCCACCCCTCCCATATTTTGCTTATATTCGTGGACACAAAGGGGTTTCTCCACAACACCAGTCGCCGTAGTAATTTGGACCGTCGTGTCTGCATGAAGGGAGGTAAGAATGAAAACATTCTTATTGTCCCTCCACTTCATAGCGAGCAAATTATTACACTGCAAGCAGGCTCTCTCCCCCAGCCTAAGACAGGAATCTACAAGCCGCTGGGGAAAGCCCCGGTGATTAGGTCGCACAGTGCCACATGCTCCAATTTGATGATCAAACAGGTGACTAAAAAGTGGCACGCTCGTGTAATAATTGTCCACATATAAATGGTACCCCTTTCCGAATAAGGGTGACACCAAGTCCCACACTATCTTGCCAGTGCTTCCTATGTAGTCAGGGCAGTTTGTCGGCTCTACGTGACTATCTTTGCCCTCATAAACCATAAAACTACATGTATAGCCTGTGGCCCTGTCACAGAGCTTATACATCTTGACCCCGTATCTGGCACGCTTGCTGGGAAGATACTGTTTGAATGACAAGTGTCCAGAAAATTTAATCAGGGACTCATCAACGCAGACAACTTGATGGGGAGTAAACAAGTCTGCAAAACACTGGTTGAAGTGGTTTACGAGGGGCCGAATTTTGTAGAGCCGATCGTATTCAGGGTCTCCACGAGGACGACAGAGTTCATTGTTGTTGAAGTGCATGAACCGCAAAATCTGCTCGTATCGTGCCCTGGCCATGGAAGCAGAGAACATGGGCATATGGTAAATTGGGTCAGTGGACCAATATAACCGCAACTCACTCTTTTTATTTATGCCCATGTTGAGGGAAAGGCCCAGAAAGAGCTTAAATTCGGAGACCGTAATTAGTCTCCAATCTCTGGCAAGGGAGGACTGGGGATTAGCGGCGATGTGTTGACCAGCGTATAAATTGCTTTGGTCCACAATAGATCTATAGAGATCTTCGGTGAAAAACAGAATAAAAAATAAAAAATCCAGTGGCGTAAAATCAACTGTTTCCACCTGAATTCCGGGTTGGCCAGTGAATGGGGGAAGTACGGGTGCTGCAGAAGTGGTGGGTACCCAATTCGGATTGGCGAATGCAGCAGGAAGGGCACTATGAGCACGACGGGCCTGTGTTCATCTTCTTGGTGGCAGCGGGACACTACTAGTGCTTGCCACCTCACCAGCTTGAACTGCACTTATGGGACTCGCCACGTCACCATTTGATACTGCAGTGCTGGATGTACGACCAGGGTGTACTAGGCCGCTGGTGCTTGCCAGTTCACCAGAAGGAATAACGGCGCTAGTACTTCTCTGCTCCATATGAGGGACCTGCGGTTCTTGCACTTCAAGGACAGAAGAAGAAGATTGGGGTCTGGTACGCCTGACCTTAGCAGGAACCACAACTCCGTCGTCAGAGCTATCTGTCATGGAGCTGCTGTCCTCTACAGGATCGTATTCTGAGCCTGAATCTGACAGATGAGTGACTTCCTCTTCACTATCTGTCATGCTCAGAAACGTGTAGGCCTCTTCACTAGTGTACCTTCGATTTGCCATTTTGGGCTCTAAATTTAGGGATACACTAGTGAGACTCACAGGCAAAATGAATGAATGAATGAATGAATGATTTGTAAAGCGCTGCAAATGCGAACCGAATCGCCTCAAGGTGCTAGATGTATTCTCTGTAGTCAGCTTCTAGAAAAGGAAGGTCTTTAGTTTTTTCCTGAAGGCCTGGTGGTTTTCTTCCATGCGGATGTTGGTTGGGAGAGCATTCCATAGTCGAGGTCCTTGGACTGCAAATCTTCGTTCTCCCTTTGCTTTGTAGCGGTATTTGGGAATGATGAGGAGGTTTTGGTTAGCTGATCGAAGACTGCGATTCGGTTTGTAGTGTTTTATTTTTTCCCGGAGATATAGCTGAGCGTTTCCTTGTATGCATTTGTGGGTGAGGCAGGGGGTCTTGAATGTGATCCGATTCTTCACAGTTAGCCAATGTAGGCTTTTTAGGAATGGGGAGATGGGTTCCCAGGGCTTTTTTCCTGTTAACAGTCTTGCCGCCGTGTTTTGGATGAGTTGCAAGTGCGCAAGCCGATATTGGGGTAGTCCTACGTAGAGCGAATTTGCGTAGTCGAGTCGGGAATTGATGATTGTTCCCACAACTGCTGCTTTGTCCTCTTCTGGGATGAAGGGGATGAGTCTGCGAAGCAGGCGGAGGAGATAGTGGGATCCGCTCACCACTGATCCTATTTGTGCATCCATTGTCATTCCTGAGTCAAAGATGACTCCGAGACTCTTGGCTTTGGTGCTGGGGGAGATGGTCTGTCCGAGGATGGACGGTGGTGTCCACGGGGTCTTAATTTTGGAATTTTTGTTGGTTTGCAGGAGAAAAGCTCCTGACTGTCAGCGACTGTATCAAAACGCTACCAAAAAATTGTTAGCGATCACAGGAATCAGGCCTGACTCTGCGAATGCTGCAGTTATGTGTGCTTAGTGTTTTGTAAGTGACAGTGATCGATCGATACTGCACTTGGGTGGGCTGGGCAGGGCTGGGCTGAGGGGCAAAACGCAGGTGCTAGCAGGTATCTGGGCTGATCCCGCTAACACTGTGTTTTTTTGGGGGACCCTAAACTGCTGGGGAGTATAGATCTGATCAGATCAGATATCAATCCGTTCAGATACTATAGCACTAAGGGAGGTGTATGCTGCGTGCGTAGGTTTTAGCGGTACTGGCGCTAACCTGACGCTGCCTGGGGCGACGCAGACCTTATCTGACCCTAAAAACATAACTTATATCACCGCCGGGCGATCAGGGGGTTAAACCTTTATAAGGTAATAAACGGCGGGTGCCCTAAAACTATAATAAACTATAATAAACTATAATAAACTATAATAAACAAACTAACTAACCAGCGTCACCCGTAACAATTATATGGTGATCACTGGTGAAAGGGTTAACTAGGGGGCAATCAGGGGGTTAAAACCTTTAGTAGGTAGTATATAGGGTTCCCTGTCGCTATAAAACACTGACGGCGAACCTATATACTTACCTCCCTTACTAGCGTCACCTGTGTCACTAATACAGCGATCAGAAAAACGATCGCTTAGTGACACTGGCAACGGAGGGTGATCACGGGGTTAAAACTTTATTAGAGGGGGTTAGGGGGGTACCCTAGACCTAAAGTGGGGTACCCCAGACCTAAAGGGGGCTAACCCTAACTGCCCTAACACTTATAACTGTCACAAACTGACACCAATGCAATAATCAGAAAAAAAAACTGCTTTTGGTGTCAGTGTGACAGGGGGTACAGGGGGGTGATCAAGGGGTGACTGGGGGGTGATGGGGGGTGACAAGTGTGCCTGCGTGTTCTACTGTTAGTGTAGTGTTGGTGCAAACTTACTTGGATGTCTTCTCTCCTCGGCGCCGGAACGAAAAGACCAGCTCGAGGAGAGGGACATCATTTCCTGCGCTTCTGCTTACATTACAGAAGCCGAGGAAGCCCGTCATTGGCCAGGAGCGATCGCGAGGGGGTAGCCATGAATCAGCGGCCTCCCCCTCACCTTTGATCGCCCCTGACCTGAATCCGAACGCCGCAGGCACCGGGGGGGTCCGATCGGACCCCCCACCCGCGAGCAGTCAAGGACGTACCTGTAAGTCCTTTTGCCTGCCCGTGTCATTCTGCTGACGTATATCGCCGTGCGGCGGTCGGCAACTGGTTAATCAAGAATGTGTGGATAATTGTCTCAACGCTACAACACTTTTGTGGTGCTCTAATTGCTGCTTTCTGTGACAATGGGTGTTATCTCCTAAGGGCAAATCCACTTTGCACGTTACACAATCATGCCATTTTCAGGACTCACCACATTTCTGTCAGGGTCAGCTAAAACAAACACAAGCAGTAAATGTCACCAAAGATTTGCTTAATTTTTTGTTGTTTGATAAAGGTTTCACACATTGTCTGGCATATTGATAGCCCCCCTACTCACAAAGAATTCAAGGTATCTTAGCCGGACACCACGGGCACTCAGGGAGGGCAAGCCAGGACGGCCACTTTCAAGCACCGTCAGGGTTGGTTCATTTTGAATTCCGGCTTCAGGCCCAACTGAGCCAGCATAGGTGGCAGAATGTTGCCGTAAAAAGTTGTGTAGAACACAGCACGCCAGGATAACGTGATTCAGTTTGTACTCCGCCATATGGATGGGTGTAAGAAATAGGCGGAACCGGCTGGCCATGATTCCAAATGTGTTCTCCACCACTCTTCTGGCTCTGGCCAGCTGGTAATTAAAAACCCTCTGGTCCAGGGTGAGGGTCCTCATCGGGAATGGCTGCATAAGATGGTCCCCAGCGCAAATGCTTCATCTGCAACGAAGACGAATGGGAGTCCTTCCACATTGTCTTCTGGAGGTGGCAAGTCCAAGCTGCCATTCTGGAGACGCCTGTAGAACTCCACCATCAGACATCCGGCCATTCTTCCCCACGTCCACATACAGGAACTCATAAGTAGCCGACACCACCGCCAACATCACAATACTATTGAACACCTTATAATTTTAATAGTATGACCCCGAGTTGGGTGGTGGGATGATCTGGACGTGTTTCCCATCAATTGCCCCTCCGCAGTTAGGAAAGTCCCACCGCTGGGCAAAGTGGGAGGCCACAGTCTGCCATTCCTGTGGCGTGGAAGGAAACCGTTGAGGAAAACAAAAAAATTTGTCTTTTTGCACATTAAAACATGGAAAGCAGATTAGACACAAACATTCTTGGCCAACATCAAGATAACATTTATTAATGGGAATTTTTAAACACCAAAGTATAAGGTACACCTATCATATCCCCCCCCCCCCTCTCCTGGGCCATTTCTAACATTATAGGGGGGGAGCTCTTGGACAGGTAACCCTTTCCACTTCATTGAGAGATGAATGCCTAAATAATGTGTATTAAACTTTGAACAGCCCCTCCTTAGTTACACTATTGGCAGCCCACTGGACAGGTAAGAAGTGTCATAATACAAAGATATAAATACACACTGTACAAATTTGAGCACATTTGGACATTCTGCTATTACCTATCAAGATAATAATAGGATACAAAAATTTTAAACATTACCATTTTAAAGTATACAGGCAAGCCCTTGCACTACATGCTTTGGGGATTTCACACATACATCTGACCACAAAAGAGATGGGTATAGTGTGTATGGATTTGGCAAAGTCAGCAGATAGATGATTGAGGATAGTTAGAGAATTGTTATCAGCTGACTTAGCAGTCGGGGGGAGGGAGGGTTCCAAATCATTTGGGGACCCCTAAAAAAAGCCTCTGGCACTCTGCCTGAATTTAAATTACAAATCAGATTTAAAAACATTTTAGGGGTGTTTGGGGTAAAGCACTACTATGGAGCTGATAAAACACATTGTTAAGTGACTACATGAGGTGAATATAGGGGCAGGAGAGCATGCTGGGGAGGTAAGTGAAGGCAAATATGTATGAAGGAGAAAAAAAATAATTACATAAAAATCCAGCATGAATGAGGACAAAGGGGACATTCACAGCATATTACAATCATGGTAATTAGGGAATGAGGAAAGAAATACAATATATTATCAAACAATACAATAAAATGTGATATTAAAGGATAAAAATCTTACCTTAATATACTCCTTCTGCAGGACCTGGATGATGGCAGAACAGGTCTCTGGGATAATGATCCCCAGAGCCTGGGGGGAGATGCCTGTTGAGAACTTCAAGTCCTGCAGGCTTCTCCCCGTCGCCAAGTACCGCAGGGTGGCGACGAGCATCTGCTCCGGAGTGATGGCTTGTCCCATGCAGGTATCCTGCCTGCTAATATAAGGGGTCAGCAAAGCCAACAAACGGTGAAATACGGGGTCCGTCATCCGGAGAAAGTTCCTGAAATCATCAGGATTATTCTCACGGATCTCATGGAGCAAAGGCATATGACAGAACTGGTCACGCTGAAGCAACCAATTCTTGGTCCATGAACTCCTCCCCACCCTGTTCATGGACTGGACTTGTGTCAAGGTCAGGACCCCAACACCAAGCCCCCGCACAGCACGAACTGTACGAGGAGTACGTATATGCAACATGGCTAGAAAACGGTCGGCTGCTCAGAACGAAGTAACAGAACGCACTGAAGAACAGCAAGGCCTGTGAAGAGCGACCTGAAAAACAGTAACGAACGAACAAGAACACAATGACAAGTCACGCGTAGCTTGCTTGCACGCACTGAAGAGCAGATACAAACCCACAAGCACAAACTAAACAGCAGAAAATGATCTGAAAACCACGAGTCTGAAAAAGCACAAATCGTCTCTCACCAAACTTTTACTAACACAAGATTAGCAAAAGGAGCCCAAAGGGTGCCGCGCTTGGTTCTGAACTGGCCTTTTCTAGTCTCGTCGTACGTGGTTTACGTCACTGCGTTCTTGGAGATCGGAAATTCCGTCAACTTTGTGCGACCGTGTGTACGCAAAACAAATTTGAGCCCACATCCGTCAGAAAAAATCCTAGGATTTTGTTGTCGGAATGTCCGATCAATGTCCGACCGTGTGTACGGGGCATTACAGTGTTCTGGCGCCACCAAAACCAAAAGCCAATTTTTCTGCACTGTTTAACAGGGCCATGTAATTAAAATTTTTGATATAATATTTCACAGCAGGGCCCGTTCATGCCCTCAATGAGAGTAACTGAGGGGTTACAGTGTTCAGGTACCACCAACACCTAAGGCCCAGTTTTTCTGCAGAGTATATAGGGCAGGCCATATAGTATATATACTGCTGTTCAGAGTATATAGTGCCTGGGGGCCTGGGGAACCCCCACGTCATTTTTAAAAAATTTGGTGCGGGGTTACCCTTAATATCCATACTAGACCTGAAGAACCTGGTATGGATTTTGGGGGGACATCCACCATTTTTTTTGTTGGTATTTTTATCTATATTGCCGGTATCAGACAATACGTTACAGCTGCGAGCAGTTTTAAATGACATTTTTTCCTTTAGAAATGTAATTTTGCTTTGGTACTGTTATAAACATGGAAAAGATGCGTTGCTTTACAGGCATACTAAGGACACCCCCAGGCACGATATATAAAGGAATATTTTTATTGTTTCACTTTAAGCATTATTAAAATCATTGCTCCAGAAAAAACAGCTGTTTTTAAAACTTTTTTTGCATTGATACATATCCCCTGGGGCTCTCTCTCTCTCTCTCTCTCTCACACAGATCCTGTGTAAGTAAAACAAGCACATACACACTTAGACACATTTAACCCTTTGATTGCCCTCCAGTTAACCCCTTGATTGCCCTGTCACCAGTGCCAATAGTACAGTGTACAGTATTTATCAGTAATCACTATATTAGTTTCACTAGTGACAACAGATAGCATTAGAGTCAGTTAACAAGCCTCCCAGTGAGTTAGCACCAGATTACCTGTCACACTATCACAGTTATGCCCTGTATACATGTAACAAGCCCCTTGCTCGCTCGGTTCCACTCTCCCGACACTCCTCTGCAGCTATTGAATCAGATTGCAAAGTCTGATGGTTCGGTCATCCAATGTTCCGGGATTAGAACTACAGCTCTGTGCCGTTCTAACCCAGTTGTGATAGCTCAGAACAAACACCAGGCAGGCTGCATGTAAGTTCAAACAGGAATCTATCTTTATTGACAAAATACAGGCTTTTATACACTCAAAGTGTAGGTGCAGACCTCCTGCTCATATTACTCTAACAATACAGCTGTAACCTAATTAACCTAATTAACATGAGCTAATTAACTAATCCCTTTAGACAGCCTAGATGACTCAGACATGACCGTTAGGCCAGACTGGCCGTCTTGTAGTTCAGAAAGTCCAATCAACATTATCACAATCAACATAGACTCTTCTTCACACAATAACAGAGTTAATTAACACAAATAACAATGGGGATCTAATGACTCTTAGATCCCATAGTAGACTTATTTACAATACACATTTTTAACAGACAATATACAGACAGGTGTTGGAATTTACATCAGCATCTCCTAACAGTATCTGTCCCAGCATTATGAATCAGCCACTATTCCAATATGGCAAATCCATTGTCCCCAGACATACAGCTCACAAAGAGCACCGTTCCCCCAAATGCAAGGGCCCCCGATCGATCGGCAAGAGGCTAGCATACAGTCCCCTCCAAAAGTCTCTTTCCCGGCTAGGCCTGGCATATTTCTCCCCTTTTGGCAGGAGACTAACACAGGAGGAGACCCCAGACGGGTTGACTCCGAAGTTAGTCAGTAGTTCCAGTCCTCTAATGCCTGTACCCACACAGTACCCCAAACAAATTGTTCCAAACAAAGCATTACTCACCCAGCCAACCTCTGCCTCTCTCAGAGAACATATCTGCCGCTGGGGAGAGGCCTGGACTGGCCCTTCTCCCTGGAGTCCTTTCTGCCGCTGGAGAGAAGACAGGGTGTCTGGGCTCACTCCGTCATGCTGTTGGGGATCTGGGCCAACTGCCCAGCATCCCTGGGGTATACAGGTGGAGACTGAAGTCCCATCCACCTTCACAGGACATCCATGCTCTGTTAGTTGAGGGCAAAGTCCAGCAGTACTCAGCCCTGTTGCCATCCCCTCTGCTGGAAACCCCACACCATCTGCTCCGGCTAACTGTTGGGGAGGGACGACGAACACCTCCTCTCCCTTCTCCCCCTGTATCCTGATCTGTTGCTGGGAAGTGACCACCTCCTTCTCACCCTGAGCCTCCGGAACCGACGCAGGTGTAGGGCAGAGACCCTCTGTCCGGTTGCCAGTGCTTCAGCTGGGGAAGTTCCTTGTAACTTCACAGATACTTCTGTTGGTGCTGGGCAGAGCATAGTGAAGTTTGGCCCTAATAACAGCTCCTCTTCTGCTGGAGGCTCACCAGGTTGTTCTTCCTCAGCAGAAAAGTCTATCAAATCCCCTGTCTCTGCAACTGGTGTCTGGGGATAAAGGTTCACCATCTCCTGTCCCTGGAACCCAGAAGATGCTATCAGTGCTGGGCAGAGCACAGTGAAGTTTGGCCCTAATAACAGCTCTTCTTCTGCTGGAGGCTCACCAGGTTGTTCTTCCTCAGCAGAAAAGTCTATCAAATCCCCTATCTCTGCAACTGGTGTCTGGGGATAAAGGTTCACCATCTCCTCTCCGTGGAACCCAGAAGATGCTATCAGTGCTGGGCAGAGGTTAGCAGAGCTCTGCCCTGTTGTCAGCACTTCAGGTTTGGGGACGGCAATCTTCAGATTTTCCACTGCCGATTCTCTGGCATTCTGCTGGACAGGCACATTCCTCATCCAAGATCATCCAATGCAGAAACAGGTTCATCAAGGTCAGTCAGCACTTGCTGCATCCGCCATAAGACCTCCGCCTCCATAGCTGCGGGGGCAGGTTGGCAAAGTACACCGTTACTCTGCCACATTGTCAACTCTTCAGCCAGGATTTCAGAGTTGTCAACTGGTATTTCATGATAGTCCCAGGCAAAGGGAGCACCACCCTGCTGCTGAGCAGAGTCTAACAGCTGCTTGTAGGCGATCTCCAACTCCCATTCCTGAACGGCCAGAAACTCCAAATCTTCCAGTGCCCAGTGCACTTCTGAGACATTCAGTCTCCATTCTCTGTGCTCCATTATTTCCTCCAAACGCCACTCCCGATCACTTCCAAAGTCAGGGTCCCTGGACAGCCTCCAGTATAACAATCCCAGGCCATCGTAGTCAAAGCCTTCCGTGGGGCTGTCATCCGCTGTCCATGGGCACACTTGGGCTACATACCACTGGAGGGCTCTGTAGCTCTCGTCCAACCGCATTTCTGCCCGGATCAGCCTGCTTAACTCGGCTGTCCACTCCTGGTTTGGCTGTTCCCCCAAAAACAGCATTCGTACTTCATACTGCGACCAGTACCTCACATGGATGGAGAGGAGAACTTTTCCCTGGTGTCGCTGCTCATGGGCTAGCGCTTCCTTCTAGAGTTCACAGCGGATAGAATCAAACCATCCTAGCAGGACCTGCTCTGATACTGGTCCTCTGTGCTGTATCTCCTTCTCTTGCAACCTCCTTCTGAATTCCTTATCCATGGTGGCTGGTATCTCTCCTCTCCTGCTATCCTGCTACCTTGGATCCAGGTGATGGTTTGGATGTGTTCACGGCAAGGAAGCACGATCCCACCATTCCCTCCATGGCTCTCAAGTAAGTCTTTCAGAGTGGCTCTCCTGCAGGCTGGTTTGGAGTGTCCCAGTAACTGGAGAGCAAATCCCACAGCTGCCAACCAATGTAACGAGCCCCTTGCTCGCTCGATTCCACTCTCCCAACACTCCTCTGCAGCTATTGAATCAGATTGCAAAGTCTGATGGTTCGTTCATCCACTGTTCCAGGATTAGAACTACAGCTCGTGCCATTCTAACCCAGTTGTGATAGCTCAGAACAAACACCAGGCAGGCTGCATGTAAGTTCAAACAGGAATCTATCTTTATTGACAAAATACAGGCTTTTATACACTCAAAGTGTAGGTGCAGACCTCCTGCTCATATTACTCTAACAATACAGCTGTAACCTAATTAACCTAATTAACATGAGCTAATTAACTAATCCCTTTAGACAGCCTAGATGACTCAGACATGACCGTTAGGCCAGACTGGCCGTCTTGTAGTTCAGAAAGTCCAATCAACATTATCACAATCAACATAGACTCTTCTTCACACAATAACAGAGTTAATTAACACAAATAACAATGGGGATCTAATGACTCTTAGATCCCATAGTAGACTTATTTACAATACACATTTTTAGCAGACAATATACAGACAGGTGTTGGAATTTACATCAGCATCTCCTAACAGTATCTGTCCCAGCATTATGAATCAGCCACTATTCCAATATGGCAAATCCAGGATCCCCAGACATACAGCTCACAAAGAGCACCGTTCCCCCAAATGCAAGGGCCCCCGATCGATCGGCAAGAGGCTAGCATACAGTCCCCTCCAAAAGTCTCTTTCCCTGCTAGGTCTGTCACAATACACAATAGTATTTTCCGACAACAAATGTTGGATGTGAGCTTGTTGTCGGAAAATCTGACCGTGTGTATGCCCTATAGAACATTTTTTTTGTGTGTGTATTTCTTTATTGAAGTTTCAAAAAGATACATACACATTATAGCCATAGCAGTAGTAGTAACAACAGAAGTTCCCACTAGAAACAATCTTTACCATGGGTAATATCATGTTAAATGTAAACAGTAAAATTTGAACTGGGGTTGGGTAAGAATAAAAAGATAGTCGAGTAGTGATAGGTTCTAGATGGGAAAAAGGGGGGGTCATGGGTGGGGGGGAGGCAGGAGGAAGGAGGGAGAAAAGGGGGGGAGGGCACCGGCAGGTTTGAGATAAAGAATAAGCGGTCAATGAGTGGTTCATATTTGAGTAGTTACATTTTAACAGTACATTTTGGATGGCGTAACCAAAGAGACCACATATCTTTGAATTTATCTAAGCGTGAGTTTTTCCTAGCTATTATTCTTTCCATTTCACATTGAAAGTTGAGGTCAGCGACAGTACTTGAGATGGAGGGGATTTTAGCAGATTTCCAAAATCTGGTAATATTCAATTTGGCAGCATGGAATAGGTGGATAACAGCATATCTAGCTAGAGATGGAATTTTTTCTATGCCAATATGTAGAAGGGCTAGAGCAGGAAACGAGGACCAGGGCGTCCCAGTAATGGAGGAGACTAAGGCTAATATTTTGGTCCAGAAGGAACTGGATTTGGGATTTGCAGAACCAGAGGGTATGTGCGATGGAGCCTATACTTCCACAATTCCTCCAGCAAGATGGGGGGTGGCCAGAGTACATTTTAGAAAATCGGTAAGGTGTGAGATACCATCTGTGAATGGTTTTCTGGTAGGATTCCCAGTGGTTGATACAGTGAGATACTTTAAAAGGTTTCTGCAAATGCCCCTAGCCACTGGTCTTAGGTGAAAGGGATATTTAATTCTTCGGCCCATTTATTTAGTGAATGCACTTGAGAGCAGGGTCTGGTGTCGCTAAGGCAAGAGTACATCAGGGAGATACCTTTGCTAGGATATGAGTTAGAGAAGTAATATAGGTATATTGGTGTGGGAATTTTTACTGTGGAGGGTAGTTTAGATGCGTTTAGGAAATGAGATATTCGAGCATATGTGTAAGCTTCCGAGCTTGGGAGTTTGAATTTCGTTTGCAGAGCTTCAAATGTTTGTAGTGAATTGTGATTTATCAGATCACCGATGGTCAGTATGCCGGCTGAGTGCCACTGGGAGAGATTCAAATCAGGAATGCAGGAGGATATGGCTCTTAGCGGTATTGGTATTGTTTTACTAGGCGAATTGTGAGGGTAAGTGGTAGAGAGAGTTTTTTCCAGGCCAACATGGAGGCAGAGATCATAGGGTTAGTGTATCGAAGGGTTGGGGAGTAGCCTGCTGTTGATAGTAAGAGGCAGTCTATTAGGGTAGCAGGTTGTGGGTAGGAGGCTTCCATGGTGGACCATTGTTTTTCAGGCGTAAGATGCCACCAAAAATATAGTTGGTCCAATATTGAGACGTAATAGTAATTGCCAATATGGGGCAATCCAGCTCCGCCTATACTGTGGGGCCTAGTGAGTATGTAGCCAATGTGATTGTCTGGATTTGTTTTCACGTTTTGTCTCTCATGGTTGAGGTATACCTATGATGACAATTACAAGCCTCTCTCATCTTTTTAAGTGGGAGAACTTGCACAATTGGTGGCTGACTAAATACTTTTTTGCCCCACTGTAGGTGGTTTAGAATCCCAGACAAATTTGGTTAGTTGCCTTCCCATAGAGCATTTGTTGTCAGAATTTCCACCAACAAATGTTTGAGAGCAGGTTGTCAAAATTCCGAGCCTGTGTACACAATTCCGATGCACAAAGGTCCATGCATGCTCGGAATCAAGCAAAAGAGCCGCATTGGCTATTGAACTTCATTTTTCTTGGCTCGTCGTACATGTTGTAAGTCACCGCGTTCTTGACGTTTGGAATTTCCGACAACATTTGTGTGACCGTGTGAATGCAAGACAAGTTTGAGCCATCATCCTTCAGAAAAAAATCCACGGTTTTGTTGTCGGAAAATCCTATCGTGTATACAGGGCATTACACTAAAAGGTGTTTATCACCACCATTACTAGTATAGTGTCTGTAAGGATCAGTATCTTAATAATGAACTATACTAGTGTACCTAAATGTATAGTGTCCCCTAGACATGTGCACACTGAAATATTTCGTTTCGGAATTTCGTTTTCGTCCCAAAAATAAATTTATTTAGTTACTCCTGAAATACGTTTTTATCTATTTTGTTTTTAGTTAAAAATTGCATTCGTCCGAAAATCCAAATTAAGGTCGAATCTGTCATTGAAGGCTTATGGTGTCTGTCAAATGTTCAAAGAAGATTCGACGGAGCAGCTAAACTGTACGACGTCGTATAGTTTACCTGCTCCGTCGAATCTTCTTAGAACTTTCAACAGACACCATAAGCCAAACTACATGTGTACTTAGTTCTAGCTATTTTACTGCTCCTCCTCTTTGGTTACAATCAGCCAATAACATTCATCATCATTATTATTTTTATTTATCTTTTCTTCCCTACGTCGAATCTTTCTCCCCTACATCGAATCTTTTCTCCCCTACGTCAAATCTTTCTCCCCTGCGTCGAATCTTTTCTCTCTATGTCGAATCTTTTCTCTCTATGTAGAATAATCTTGGACTAACAGAGTTAAGGTTAGGCACATTCGACCACAGGTTTGATGGACACAGATTGTTATTGTCATCATCATGTCGAATCTCCTATCTATATCGAACTGTTGTAGCAACGAAAACAAAAATAAAGCATTTGTTTATGTTGGATCTTTCGTTTTTTGGATTCTGCACTTTCGTTATCGTTTGTTAAAACGATAAGGAAAATACCTGAAATTCGGACAAAAATGCATTTGGACGAAAACAAATGCACATGTCGAGTGTCCCCTAAAATGCAGCATTAGCAAGATCAGCCCCTATCATTGCTAGCACTTGCGTTTAGCCCCTATTCTCAACAAGTGCAGTGTCAGTATAATTTTTCAGATCACTGCTACATCTGATACATTGTCCACAAAACCACAGTGTTAGCAAGATGTTAACAAGAAGTGTTAGCCCAACAACTAATCTATTACCATCTCCAAAGCAGAAAATAGATTATTTTTTCTAGCCAAAATTTTTCGAGGAAGGTGAGCAAAACTTATTGGTGGTAATAATAAGATCTAAAAAAAAATCCATGTATGTAGGATCTCTTGGTAAGAGCACTCAGGTGCACTACTATTGTCAGAAAAAAAATGTTGAAAACCCCTTCAACTTGGGTGTGCATATTTATAAACACAATGAAACAATAAAGTGCTATACATTGGAAACAATGTATAAGAAGTGAAGTGTAGTCCGCTTGGAAAGGTAAAAGTCCTACAGGCTTAATATGTGATCCAGGATTTTTCAGAGTTCAAACTGACATCTTCACTGCTTGGAGCATATAAACTTCTATAAAAAAGGAATAAAAAGGGGCCACTAGGGATGAGCCGAACACCCCCCTGTTTTACCATCTCTCCTGTAAACCTGTGAGTGATCTCACGAGGACAAACTATACCATCTAGATTCTACAGTGCCTGTGAGAAGCGCAAGGAAGACCGGAGCCTGTGTCTAAACAGATCAGCTGTTCAAGCTTTCGGAAGCGTGCTGCAGGGTAATCCTAAGCAGCAGTATAATCCTCAGTGTGGATGGATATCTGAACACGGGAACCCTATCAGCTGTTCCTGCCGGGATCTGTTAATCTGATCCTGCAGGACCTCCGTAATAGGGGTCATCTACGTCTGGTAAGTGGCCCCTAGGGATGAGCTTCGAGTTTGAGTCAAACTCATGTTCGACTCGAACATTGGCTGTTCGCAAGTTCGCCGAACAGCGAACAATTTGGGGTGTTTGCGGCAAATTCGAATGCCGCGGAACACCCTTTAAAAGTCTATGGGAGAAATCAAAAGTGCTAATTTTAAAGGCTTATATGCAAGTTATTGTCATAAAAAGTGTTTGGGGACCTGGGTCCTGCCCCAGGGGACATGGATCAATGCAAAAAAAAGTTTTAAAAACTGCCGTTTTTTCAGGAGCAGTGATTTTAATAATGCTTAAAGTCAAACAATAAAAGTGTAATATCCCTTTAAATTTCATAGCCGGGGGGGTATCTATAGTATGCCTGTAAAGGGGCGCATGTTTCCCGTGTTTAGAACAGTCTGACAGCAAAATGACATTTCAAAGGAAAAAAGTCATTTAAAACTACTCGCGGCTATTGCATTGCCGGTCCGACAATACACATGGAAGTTCATTGATAAAAACGGCATGGGAATTCCCCACAGGGGAATCCCGAACCAAAATTAAAAAAAAAAAAATGACGTGGGGGTCCCCCTGAATTCCATACCAGGCCCTTCAGGTCTGGTATAAATATTAAAGGGAACCCCGGCCAAAATTTAAAAAAAAAATTGACAGGTCTGGTATGCATTTTAAGGGGAACCCCGTGCCAAAATTAAAAAATGTAAAAAAAAAATGGCGCCCCCCCTCCTGAACCATACCAGGCCACATGCCCTCAACATTGGGAGGGTGCTTTGGGGTAGTCCCCCAAAACACCTTGTCCCCATGTTGATGAGGGCCTCATCCCCAGAACCCTGGCTGGTGGTTGTGGGGGTCTGCGGGTGGGGGGCTTATCGAAATCTGAAAGCCCCCTTTAACAAGGGGACCCCCAGATCCCGGCCCCCCCTGCGTGAACTGGTAAGGAGGTACAAAAGTACGCCTACCATTTCACTAAAAAAATTTCAAAAATGTTAAAAATGACAAGAGACAGTTTTTGACAATTCCTTTATTTAGATGCTTCTTCTTTCTTCTTTCTTCTATCTTCCTTCACCTCCTTCTCTTCTTCTGGTTCTTCTGGCTCTTCTGGTTCTTCCTCTGGCGTTCTCGTCCAGCATCTCCTCTGCGGCGTCTTCTATCTTCTTCTCCTCGGGCCGCTCCGCACCCATGGCATGGGGGGAGGCTCCCGCTCTTCTCTTCATCTTCTTCCATGGGCCGCTCCGCACCCATGCTGGCATGGTGGGAGGCTCCAGCTGTGTGACGTGTCTCCTCTTCTGACGGTTCTTAAATAACAGGGGGTGGGGCCACCCGGTGACCCCGCCCCCCTCTGATGCACGGGACATAAAGGGACTTCCCTGTGGCATTCCCCGTGACATCACAGGGAAGTCCCATCAAGTCACCGTGCATCAGAGGGAGCGGGGTCACCGGGTGGCCCTGCCCCCCGTTATTTAAGAACCGTCAGAAGAGGAGACGCGTTACACAGTGGGAGCCTCCCTCCATGCCAGCATGGGTGCGGAGCGGCCCGGAGAAGAAAATGAAGAAGAGAAAAAGAGAAGAAGATGAAGAAGAAGATGAAGAAGAGAAGAAGATGAAGAGAAGAGCGGGAGCCTCCCCCCATGCCATGTGTGCGGAGCGGCCCGAGGAGAAGAAGATAGAAGATGCTGCAGAGGAGATGCTGGACGAGAACGCCGGAGGAAGAACCAGAAGAGCCAGAAGAACCAGAAGAAAAAGAAGAAGATGAAGGAAGATAGAAGAAAGAAGAACCATTTAAACAAAGGAATTGTCAAAAACTGTCTCTTGTCATTTTTAACATTTTTGACAGTTTTTTAGTGAAATGGTAGGGGTACCCCCTTATCAGTTCACGCAGGGTGGGCCGGGATCTGGGGGTCCCCTTGTTAAAGGGGGCTTCCAGATTCCGGTAAGCCCCTGTCCGCAGACCCCCACAACCACCGACCAGGGTTGTGGGGATGAGGCCCTTGTCCTCATCAACATGGGAACAAGGTGTTTTGGGGGGCTACCCCAAAGCACCCTCCCAATATTGAGGGCATGTGGTCTGGTACGGTTCAGGAGGGGGGGGCGCTCTCTCGTCCCCCCCTCTTTTCATGCGACCTGCCAGGTTGCTGCTCGGATAAGGGTCTGGTATGGATTTTTGGGGGGACTCCACGCCATTTTTTTTTTCATTTTGTCGCGGGGTTCCCCTTAAAATCCATACCAGACCTGAAGGATCTGGTATGGAATTTAGGGGGACCCCCACATCATTTTTTTTTTAAATTTTGGTTCGGGGTTCCCCTGTGGGGAATTCCCATGCCGTTTTTATCAATGAACTTTTATGTGTATTGTTGGACCGGCAATGCAATAGCCGCGAGTAGTTTTAAATGACTTTTTTCCTTTGAAATGTAATTTTGCTGTCAGACTGTTCTAAACACAGGAAACATGTGCCCCTTTACAGGCATATTATAGAAACCCCCCAGCTACGAAATTTAAAGGGATATTACATTTTTATTGTTTGACTTTAAGCATTATTAAAATCACTGCTCCTGAAAAAACAGACGTTTTTAAAACTTGTTTTTTGCATTGATACATGTCCCCTGGGGCAGGACCCAGGTCCCCAAACACTTTTTATGACAATAACTTGCATATAAGCAAAAACCAAAAAGATAGCTGCGCTGGAATTAGTGAAATGAAATCAAACAATGAAATAATGTGATCACCTTATTAAACACAAAAATAAAAATAAAAACATCCATACAAAGTGACTTTGCAGTGAAACGACAGTTGAATAGTCCTCTTGAGAAAAAGAAAAACTAAACCGTAAAACCAATAAACATGAGAAGTCCAATTGCAAAAATGCATAAAGTGAAAAAGTTCATTAGGATGAAGTGATCTTGGCAAAGGAGAGAGTAACGGACAACCCAGCGGTGTATGGCGTTCGATTTTTATGCGCATCTTTTTCTACAACATTGTGAGTGTATTTCCATTTTATTCTTTTAATAAATTGTTAAACGTGTTACGCTATCGGAGCTTTCTTTCTTTATGTTTCCATGGAGAACGAGTGCCCATCCAGCATTTAGAAGATTTCTGTCAAGGAGGTTTACATGGGATCCGTTCACTACCTATACCTGAGGCTGGGGTAGACAGCCACACGCCCGTATGATCTCCTGATAAGAGATCAAAGGAGTCGGTAAGGGGCAGTCTATTCATAGGTGGAGGAACCTTTCTGTCACCACATTTTTCCGGGTGATAAGGACGCATGTCATACACCGTTGGGTTGTCCATTACTCTCTCTGCCAAGATCACTTCATCCTAATGAACTTTTTCACTTTATGCATTTTCGCAATTGGACTTCTCATGTTTATTGGTTTTACGGTTTCGTTTTTCTTTTCTCAAGAGGACTATTCAACTGTCGTTTCACTGCAAAGTCACTTTGTATGGATGTTTTTATTTTTATTTTTGTGTTTAATAAGGTGATCACATTATTTCATTGTTTGATTTCATTTCACTAATTCCAGCTATCTTTTTGGTTTTTGCTTATACAGTGGATGTGTCTCACATTTATAGCAGCTATATATTATGATATTAATTTTTTTTTTTTCTCATTACTATTTTTTTCATAATTATTTCACATTTATTGCTCTTTGAGGATAGCGCAGTAATTTTTTCTAGTTTGAAACTTGCATATAATCCTTTAAAATTAGCACTTTTGATTATTCATGTTCGTGTCCCATAGACTTTAATGGTGTTCGCGTGTTCGAACAAACTTTTTTCCTGTTCGCATGTTCTGGTGCGAACCGAACAGGGGGGTGTTCGGCTCATCCCTAGTGGCCCCTTTTTACTCCTTTTTTATAGAAGTTTATATGCTCCAAGCAGTGAAGATGTCAGTTTGAACTCTGAAAAATCCTGGATCACATATTAAGCCTGTAGGACTTTTACCTTTCCAAGCGGACTGCACTTCACTTCTTATACAATGTTTTCTATGTGTAACACTTTATTGTTTAATTGTGTTTATAAATATGCACACCCAAGTTGAAGGGGTTTTCAACATTTTTTTCTGACAATAGTAGCGCACCTGAGTGCTCTTACCATTTGTCAAAACTGAATATTCCGGTTTTTTTTGGTTGCAGCACTACTAGTCTATGTGCAACGAACATCTAGTTTGTTTCCTTCCGTTTTGTTTAGAAAGAAAAGGAAACACTATCCAATTACTTTTTATATATACCCTAGTATATAATTCCCTTGTTTAATTCACCACCCTTTTTTCACAATTTTTTTCACTATTTGTTTGATTACTTAATTTATTGGTTCACCAGGGGTAGCGCTGATTATCTTGCGTTACAATGTAGGATCTCTTAAAACAAGTGTTACTATGAGGACCCATAAAGCTCTAAAGTCTTCTATTACTCCTACTCCTATTCCTTCTTATATTCCTATTCCAGATTGTTTGGCATTCTTAAGCCTCGTACACATGGGCCGACCATCTGGCAGTATCGGGCAGTTCAATAGAAACTCTCGACATTCAGCCCCTGTGTACGGCAGCCGGTCTGAAAGAAATCGGTCTTCTGTCAAAGGGGCATGACTGAAAAAGGTCTCCAGTTCGGCATCTGATCAGCGCTCTCAGCCATTGACCTCTTAGTTCCAGTGAAAAGAACTCTTAAGGCATTGACCTACCAAGACTAGGGATGAGCTTCGTGTTCGAATCGAACGCATGTTCAACTCGAATGTTGCCTGTTCGGTCGTTCGCCAATTTCCGAACAATATGGGCTGTTCGCGCCAAATTCGAGTGGTGTGTCATGGCCCATAATTCACGGTGGCATCGCAGGGCATTGCTGGCTAATGATTGTCCAAGCATGCACTATGACCCGCATGCTTGGCCAATCACAGCGCCCTCTGTACAGAGAGCCGTAATTGGCCAAAGCCATGGTGGCTTTGGCCAATTATGGCTCAGGGGGTTTAGTATATGCCCCACACTATATAAGGCCACCTGCACGGCGGCCCTGTGTAGCGTGTTCCGGCGTTGAGAGAGAGAGATAGATAGACAGAGAGACAGTGTCATTTGATTTAAGTTAGATAGAGTAGGCAGGCGAGTCAGTTAGCTGCACTTAGTGTATTGTGTGTGTATATATATATATATATATATATATATATATATATATATATATATATATATATATATATATATATATACATATAAATATGTATATATATATACATATATATATATATATATATATATATATATATATATATATATATATATATATATATATATACACACACACACATACATACATACATACATACACACATCCTTGGTGTTGTATATATATAAATATGTATCTATATCTACTATATTCAGTTTAGCTAGATCCGTTCCTGTTATTCTCTTCCTACTACTGACAGGCAGGCAGATGTTTTTACAGTATTTACAGCTACCTGAAGAAAATTGCTGGTGTTCTTCTGATCCTATTATTCCTATTAGCTACAATATTTACAGTTAGTATAGTGCGTCCTCTGCACAGTGTGCACCTAAAGCTACCTGAAGAAAATTAGTAGTGTTCTTCTGATCCTATTAGTACAGTACCGTAGGCAGCTGCAGTATTTACAAGTTAGTGTACTGTGTCCTCTGCACAGTGTGCACCTAAAGCTACCTGAAGAAAATTAGTGATGTTCTTCTGATCCTATTTGTCACGGAACGTCCCACACTCCGCTTGAGTGCTTCCGTCATATACCGCTTCCTCCCAGTCTGTATACAGATATCAGATATTCCAACCTCTCTGAGCAGAAAACAAGGCGACACTTGCTTCACTGCTAACATGGACTGTTTTATTTGAGATCTCACACACATTTATACACCAGGATGACTCAAAGCTAACCTAATTAACACGAGCTAATTTACTACAAAATTTACCCAGACTAGATGACAGACTTGTGGGCACCGAGCTTCACACAGTAATATAAACACAATAGCTGGAGCTAATTACAATTAACAATACAAACAAAACCTAATTAACATGAGCTCCAATAGGAGTCGTCCCGTCTCCTACATTGTATAGAGGACAATGTGATCAGCTCATTCAATTAACATACATCCTGGGAAATATTGTGGACAAATATTACTGTCCCATTTTAAGTAGTCCAAGATATATTTTCTCACTCACCCTGTGCCAGGATAGCACAGGGTGACTTAGACATAAGATGTATTCTGAGTTCCACGGGCCCTCCCGTCACATCTCTCCCCTTTCGGCAGAAGACTAACACAGGAGGAGACCCCAGACGGGTTGACTCCGAAGTTAGTAAGTAGCTCCAGTCCTCTAATGCCTGTACCCACACAGTACCCCAAATAAATTGTTCCAAACAAAGCACTACTCACCCAGCCAACCTCTGCCTCTCTCAGAGAACATATCTGCCGCTGGGGAGAGGCCTGGACTGGCCCTTCTCCCTGGAGTCCTTTCTACCGCTGGAGAGAAGACAGGGTGACGGCTCACTCTGTCATGCTGTTGGGGATCTGGGCCGACTGCCCAGCATCCCTGGGGTATACAGGTATACAGGTGGAGACTGAAGTCCCATCCACCTTCAGAGGAAATCCATCCTCTGTTAGTTGAGGGCAGAGTCCAGCAGTCCTCGGCCCTGTTGCCAGCCCATCTGCTGGAAACCCCATCTGTTCCGGCTAACTGTTGGAGAGGGAGGCCAACTGCCCCGCCTCCCTGGAACTCTGTAGTTGTTGCCGGTGCTGGGCAGAGGTTGGTAGCACTCTGCCCTGTTGCCAGCACTTCTGCTGGGGACTCCGCATCCTCCGCTCCGGCTAACCATTGGGGCAGGAGGCTGGCTTTCTCCACTCCCAAACTGTGTAGCTGCCATTGGGGAGGTGAGCCGGCTGCTTCCTTTTCCATTCCCTCATCTGGCTGCTGGGACAACATGTCGATGGTACTGTCTCCCATGTGCATGGATCTTTGCTGGGGAGGAAAGTCCGCTTCCTCCACCCTGGCCAACTGTTGGGGAGGGACAACACACACCTCCTCTCCCTTCTCCCCCTGTATCTGCTGCTGGGAAGTGATTGCCATCTTCTCACCCTGAGCCTCCGAAACTGCCACAGGTGTGGGGCAGAGGTCTTGGACCCTCTGTCTGGTTGCCAGCACTTCTGCTGGGGGTTTGCCAGGTGGTTCCTCCTCTACAGAAACGTCTATTAAATCCCCAGTCTCTGGAATTGGTAAAAGTGTGGGACAGAGGTCTTGGACCCTCTGTTCAGTTACCAGATCTTCAGCTGGAGAAGGTTGTTTTAACTCCATAGATGCTGCTGGCAGAAAATCACATGTCCCTGTCAGTGTTGTGGGAGAAAGGCCGACTACCTCTTCTCTCAAGAAGGCCGAAGCCACTGTTGGTGCTGGGCAGAACACAGTGAACTTTGGCCCTGATAGCAGCTCTTCTGCTGGAGGCTCATCAGGTTGTTCTTCCTCAGCAGAAAAGTCTATCAAATCCCATGTCTCTGCAACTGATGTCTGGGGATAGAGGTTCACCATCTCCTGTCCATGGAACCCAGAAGATGCTATCATTTCTGGGCAGAGGTTAGCAGAGCTCTGCCCTGTTGTCAGCACTTCAGGTTTGGGGATGGCAATCTCCGGATTTTCCACTGCCGATTCTCTGGCATGCTGCTGAACTTGTTCTAGCAGTTTCCTGTATGCCCTTTCCAGATGCTGTTCCTTCCTTAGCAAATGGTCCAGATCAGGTTTGAGCTCTGAGACCCCTGCAAGACCGAGCATAGACTCTTTATATTCTCTCAGGTCCTCAAGGTCAGGTTCCCCTTCATCGCCAAACATAAAAAGATCTGTAAGGCTCTCCCACAGCAATCCAGGGCCTCCAAAGTCATATCCCTCCGGAGAGCATTCTATTGTCTCCCCTAAATATCCCTCCTATGCGTGCCATTGCAGAGCCCGATAACGATTGTCCAGCTCTATCTCCTGCTGGACCAACCTGTCCAACTCAGTCACCCATTGCTCCTGGGGCTGCTCTCCCAGGAATGCCATCCGCAATGCCCGTTGGTCACTGGCCCGTTGCTCTTGGGTTGGAAAGCACTTGCCCTGTTTTATACCAGAGAGACGGAGGGCTGCAATCCAGAGCTCCACCCGAATTTGCTGCCTAAGCTCCAGGTATTCATCCTCAGACACAGTCCTGGTGTATGTTGAAAGGATGATCCGCAGCAGCCCCAGGAATTCTGATGCCAGGTCCATATCTCCGCTGGGGTGACTGAAGTCTGCTATCCTGATCTTGGATCCAGGCGGAGGTTTAGATTCCCCAGACTGCAGGAAGCTTTCCCGCTGCTTGCCACCAATGTTACGGAACGTCCCACACTCCGCTTGAGTGCTTCCGTCATATACCGCTTCCTCCCAGTCTGTATACAGATATCAGATATTCCAACCTCTCTGAGCAGAAAACAAGGCGACACTTGCTTCACTGCTAACATGGACTGTTTTATTTGAGATCTCACACACATTTATACACCAGGATGACTCAAAGCTAACCTAATTAACATGAGCTAATTTACTACAAAATTTACCCAGACTAGATGACAGACTTGTGGGCACCGAGCTTCACACAGTAATATAAACACAATAGCTGGAGCTAATTACAATTAACAATACAAACAAAACCTAATTAACATGAGCTCCAATAGGAGTCGTCCCGTCTCCTACATTGTATAGAGGACAATGTGATCAGCTCATTCAATTAACATACATCCTGGGAAATATTGTGGACAAATATTACTGTCCCATTTTAAGTAGTCCAAGATATATTTTCTCACTCGCCCTGTGCCAGGATAGCACAGGGTGACTTAGACATAAGATGTATTCTGAGTTCCACGGGCCCTCCCGTCACACTATTAATACAACAGGCAGGCAGCTACAGTATTTACAGTTAGTATAGTGCATCCTCTGCACAGTGTGCACCTAAAGCTACCTGGAGACAATTGCTGTTGTTCTGCTCCTATTAATACCACAGGCAGGCAGCTACGGTATTTACAGTTGGTGCACTGTGTCCTCTGCACAGTGTGCACCTAAAGCTACCTGAAGAAAATTAGTGGTGTTCTTCTGATCCTATTAATACCACAAGCAGGCAGCTACAGCATTTACAGTTAGTGTAGTGCGTCCTCTGCACAGTGTGCACCTAAAGCTACCTGGAGACAATTGCTGTTGTTCTGCTCCTATTAATATCACAGGTAGGCAGCTACAGTATTTACAGTTAGTGCACTGCAGTGTGCACCTAAAGCTACCTGAAGAAAATTAGTTGTGTTCTTCTGATCCTATTAGTACAGTACCGCAGGCAGCTGCAGTATTTACAAGTTAGTGTAGTGCGTCCTCTGCACAGTGTGCACCTAAAGCTACCTGAAGAAAATTAGTGGTGTTCTTCTGATCCTATTAATACCACAGGCACGCAGTTACAGTATTACAGTATTTACAGTTAGTGTATTGCGTCCTCTGCACAGTGTGCACCTAAAGCTACCTGAAGACAATTGCTGGTGTTCTCAGACTAATAATACTACAGGCAGGCAGATGATTCTGCTAGCTGCAGTATCAGTATATATATGCATCCCAGCTTTGTGCAGCTACATCTCACTTCAGGCCATTAGAATGTCTGGAAGGCCAACAAGGAGAGGCAGACAGTCACAAGCCAATAAAAGAGGGCAAGCAGGCTCTGTGTCTAGAGGCAACAGTGCTGGTCGTGGACACGGTGCATCCTCATCAGCACGTGGCCGTGGGACACGCTTGTCCTTTTTTTCGGCAGCTGGCCGTGTTTAGCCGCAACATGCGGAAGACTTGGTAGAGTGGATGACCAAGCCGTCCTCATCCTCCTCATCCTCTCCCACCCAGGCTCAGGGTACCTTGGCAAAGCAGCTGCCAATGCGGCCTTTTCCCTCGGCTCAATGGCATCAGTCACTCCTTCCCTAGCCCCACCATGTCCTCCTGAGGAGTCCCCCAAACTGTTTGACCACAGTGTTGGGTACATGCTCCAGGAGGATGCGTTTTGAAGGCTCTGATGAGGGTACCCAGCTAAGCCCAGAGAGAGGGGGTGCCCAAGAAGGACAGCCATCTGGCAGTCATGTTCCCCCAGCTGCAGCATACTGCCAGCTTTGCTCCAGTGATGAGGAGGGAGGGGATGATGAGGTCACTGACTCCACGTGGGTGCCTGATAGGAGAGAGGAGGAGGAGGAGGCACATCACCAACAAGGCAGGATGCCCTCCAGGGGCCAGCTTAAGGGCAGCACACTGTCTCTGGGCATTATTCCAAAAGTTCTTTGGTGTGGGCCTTTTTTGAGACAAGTACATCAGATCCCACCACTGCTATTTGCAACATATGTCTCAAGCGTATCTCGCGTGGCCAAAACATCTCCCACTTGGGCACCACATACTTGACCAGACATATGTTGACCTACCATGCAGTTCATTGGCAAGCGTACCTAAAAGACCCACACCAAAGAACAAAGAGGACCTCTCCTTGCTCCTCATCAGCTGGGATCTCCAACCCACTATACCTTCAGTCCTCTCTGAGACCTGCACTGAGAGGAATGAAGGTGTAGAATTAGGTGTGTCACAGCCAAGTACTTGGGCAATCTGCTATCGGTACACCAACGTCAGATTGTACCAGGCAAATTTCCCTGCCCCAGCTGCTGCACCGCTGAAAGAAGTTCGCTCCCAGCCATCCACATGCCCAACGGTTGAATGCTAGCTTGGCTAAATTGCTAGCACTTCAACTGCTGCCTTTTCAGTTGGTAGACTCTGCCCCTTCCGTGAGTTTGTGGAATGTGCGGTTCCTCAGTGGCAGGTTCCCAAATGCCACTTTTTCTCATGGAAGACAATTCTAGCTCTCTACCGGCATCTGGAAGGCAATGTCTTGGCCTCGCTGGACAGGGCGGTCAGCGGTAAGGTGCATATTACCGCTGACTCATGGTCCAGCAGGCATGGACAGGGACATTACCTATCTTTCACCGCACACTGGGTGACTCTTCTGGCAGCTGGGAAGGATGCAGGACAAGGTGCAGTAGTATTGGAGGTTGTTCTGCCACGCCTCCAAAATACTACTAGTGGTAATTCTGCCACACCTCTCTCCTCCACCCCCTCCTCTTCTTCCTCCATGGCCTCTTCCTGTGCTGATTTGACTTCGGAACCAGCGGTGCTCTGTAGGCATTCAAGGGGCTACACAAGCATGCAGGCCAAAAGATGCCATGTGATGCTTGAGCTGGTGTGCTTGGGGGACAGGAGCCACACTGGGGCAGAGATTCTGTCAGCTCTGCAGCGGCAGGTTCAGAGGTGGTTGATGCCACGCCAGCTTAAGGCAGGTATGGTGGTTTGCGACAATGGCACCAACCTCCTCTCTGCCCTCCGACAGGGACAACTGACCCATGTGCCCTGTTTGGCTCACGTCCTTAACTTGGTGGTGCAGCGGTTCCTGGGCAGGCACCCGGGCTTACAGGATGTCCTGAAGCAGACCAGGAAAGTCTGTGTGCATTTCCGCAGGTCACATATTGCCAGTGCTCATCTGGGCGACCTCCAAAAGGAATTTAACCTGCCTAAGAACCACCTAATCTGTGACATGCCCACCAGGTGGAACTCACGTTGGCCATGCTGCAGCAGCTGCACATGCAGCAGAGGACCATCAATGAGTACCTGTGCGACTATGGCACCAGGACAGGGTCAGGGGAACTTGTTTTTTTTCCCCACACCAGTGGGCCATGATCAGGGATGCATGCACTGTCCTGTCACCATTTGAGGAGGCCACGAGGATGGTGAGCAGTGACAGTGCATGCATCAGTGACACTGTCCCCCTTGTCCACCTGTTGGAGCACACACTGCGTGGAATAATGGACGGAACACTTGAGGCAGAACAGAGGCAGGAAGAGGAGGACTTCCTTACCTCTCAAGGCCCCCTTTATCCAGACAGTGTTCCTGCATGCCCGCCGATCACACAGGAAGAGGAGGAGGAGGAGGAGGAAGAGGAGGATTGTGTCAGCATGGAGGTGGAGCCTGGCACTCAGCATCAGCAGCAGTCTTTAAGGGATCATTTACAGTCCCAAGAAACCCATGGACTTGTACGTGGCTGGCAGGAGGTGGCTGCGGATCATGTCGTCCTTAGTGACCCAGAGGACTCCGGACCGAATGCCTCAGCAAACCTACGCTGCATGGCCTCCCTGATCCTGCAAAGCCTGTGGAAGGATCCTCATATTCGTGGTATCAAAGAGAGGGATCAATACTGGCTGGCAACCCTCCTTGATCCATGTTACAAGGGTAAGGTTGCGGACCTTATCTTGCCGTCGCAGAGGGAGCAGAGGATGAAACATCTTCAGGAGGCCTTGCACAAAGGTCTGTGCAATGCGTTCCCAGAGACTGGGAGGTTACAAACTCCTGTTCCTGGACAACGTGTTGCTGAGGCTTCGGTCAGTCAAAGAAGGAGCAGTGGAGAAGGTGGCCGTCTGACCAATGCGTTCAGACAATTTTTTAGTCCACAGCCCCAAGGTATGATCGGTTCCAGCAACCATCGCCAGCGTCTGTTTTACATGGTGCAGGAAGACCTAGGGGCAAGATCTGACTTGGAGACCTTTCACACTGAAAATCCTCTGGGTTACTGGGTCTTGAGGATGGATCACTGGCCAGAGCTTGCACAGTATGCAATTGAGCTACTGGTCTGTCCTGCAGCCAGCATTTTCGGAACGCACATTCAGTGATGCTGGAGGTTTTGTAACCAATCACAGGGTGCGCCTGTCCACCGACTCAGTCGATCGACTGACCTTCATAAAAATGAATCAGTCTTGGATCACCACCAGCTACCAAGCACCTGATGCTGATGTAACCGGATATTTTTTTTTGAAATGTCAGATCCCTTCAACACTGCCCATGCTGATGCTGAGTGACTATCCTGTTATGCTGAGTGACTATCCAATCCTCCTCAATAATCATGCTGATAGCTTGTAAGAATATTTTTGATTCTGGGTGCCGCCACCAGTGGCTAAGGCCCAATTTTTCAGCCCCTGTTTAACAGGGGTGTGTAATTACAATTTTTGATGCAATATTTTACAGGAGGGCTCATTCCTGCGCTCCAACTAGAGTATCTGTGAGGGGTTGCAGTGTTGTGGCAACACCACCACCACCAAAGGCCCAATTTTTCTGCCCCTGTTCAACAGGTGCATGTAATTACAATTCTTGATCTAATATTTCACAGCAGAGCCCGTTCCTGCGCCCAAGAGTAACTGTGAGGGTGGCAACATCAACACCTAAGGCCGCAATTTCTGCAGAGTATATAGGGCAGGCCCCTACTTTCAAACATCTAACTTACAAACGACTCCTACTTGCAAACGGAAGGAGACAACAGGAAATGACATGAAATCTACCCCTAGGAAGGGAAATTCTCTCCTGTAAGAGTTAATATGGGAAAACGTGTCTCCTCTCCACTGATGCTTTATCACCAATCCTTGTTTCACTAAAAACCCCAAATTGTCAAAAAACATTTGTCATTGGGACAGAAAGTGAGGTAAAATCTTCTGAAGATGTGCACAGACAGCAAAACAAATGTCACAGGGGTGATAACCCTATCCTATGTTTTCCAAAAAGCTTAAAAAATAGATAAATTTTTACATAGATACTTTAAAAATGTACCAGTTCAAAATTATAAACAGATTCTACTTAACAACAAACCTACAGTCCCTGTCTTGTTTGCACCTCCTGTATACTGCTGTTCAGAGGGCTTAGGGCCCCACGCCTCTTTTTTAAATTTGGGTGTGGGGTTCCCCTTAATATCCATACAAGACCCAAAGGGCCTGGTAATGGACTGGGGGGTACCCATGCCATTTGTCTCACTAATTTTCATCAATATTACCGGGACCTGATATTACATTAAAGCCATAAGCAGTTTTAAATGACTCATTACTTTAAAAATGTAATTTTGTGCAGGGACTGTTCTAAGCACGGGAAACACGCGACACCTTACAGGCATACTATAGGCACCCCCCAGGTACAATATTTAAAGGAATATTTCACTTTTTTTTTCACTTTAAGCATCATTAAAATCACTGCTCCCGAAAAAACGGCCGTTTTTAAAACTTTTTTTTGCATTGATACATGTCCCCTGGGGCAGGACCCGGGTCCCCAAACCCTTTTTAGGACAATACCATGCAAATTAGCCTTTAAAATTAGCACTTTTGATTTTGAATGTTCGGGTTCTAACGTTCGTGCAAATTTTCAGTCCGTTAGCAGCTTCTGGTGCAAACCGAACTGGGGGGTGTTCAGCTCATCCCTAACCCAGACATTTTGGACAATATCATGCTCCCGACTTTGAGAGAACAGTTTGGGGATGGCCCTTCCTGTTCTAACATGACTGTGCACCAGTGTACAAAGGAAGGTTCATAAGGACATGGATGAGCAAGTTTGGCGTGTAGGAACTTGACTGACCTGCACAGAGTCCTGACCTCAACCCGATAGAACAACTTTGGGATGAATTAGAGCGGAGAGTGCAAGCCAGGCTTTCTCATCCACATCAGTGCCTGACCTCACAAATGTGCTTCTGGAATAATGGTCAACAATTCCCATAGACACACTCCTAAACCTTGTGGACAGCCTTCCCAAAAAAGAGTTGAAGCCGTTATATCTGCAAAGGGTGGGCCAACTCAACATTGAACCCTATGGACCAAGACTGGGTTGCCATTAAAGTTCATGTGCATGTATAGGCAGGGGTCCCAATACTCTTGGTAATATAGTGTGTGTGTGTGTGTGTGTGTGTGTGTGTGTATATAAAAAACACAGTATACATTATGTATTAAAGCTAGTAAAAGATAAGTTTGATCACCCATTCTTTTTTATGACTATTTACATATAAAGATTTTAACTATAAAAATCTTAACAAACAGATACTCTTTTCCATTAAGCGATCGGTCAATATCAGATAAGATCATGCTATCAAGAGAACAGACTTCTGATATTCACCCGTTTGTGATGTTATCAGTTTTTGTAATTGTATTGCATCATGTTGAATTGAGTCAGCTGTCAGAGTAAAGTGTGGTCCTGGTAGTATTTATTGTTTCATGTTGTTATTTATTTCTGCAGATTTAATGACATCAACCACAGTGGTTAATTGGAAAAAGCAAATTTATAATTTACTAAAACATAGATCTACTGGTCCCTGTATGAGAGCTTAAGCTAATAAATGCATGAAATCATCTTTGCAATATAAATAGGTAATATTATTATTCATTTATACTATATAGTATCCTGAGATGAAGATTAAACTGTGCACTTGCAAGAAGAATTAATTTTAAATCGCATGTGTGGGCCAAAAAACATACACATTACATCTCTGTAACACATGCACGTTTCCCCATTGTTTGTTTAAAAAAGATGCAAGTGCGGGAACATACCTTTTTTATTCTTAAATAAATCTGGTAACCTCAAGACTTTGTGAGTGAGCTGATATTTCTGCTTATTCTGCACTGAAATCCCAAGCAGTGTTATCAGCCCAACCTCCTCTACCGGACTATAGAACACATCCTCTTTATGTTAGGAGTTCAGCAAGAGGAAACTGGGCAGTGCAGACAATAGCTAAGGATTTCAGAGCATTAAGGGCACTGTGTTGTCAGCTTAAACAGGAAATAAGTAACACACAGGATTTATGGCAGATCAACCAGTATTTTTCTGTACTTGCCAAATGTTAAACGGACAAAATAAAGAGGACATGTGCATGCACTGCAGAAAGGTAGTAAATATTTTTTTTTGCCCAGACATACACTTTAAGGGGAAATAATATGGATTGAAAGGTTTGTAGAGTGCTGAATAGTGGCAGGTTTGTGAGATGTCCTAAAAGTTAGATAAGGACATGACTAAAAAAAATACTTGCCACCATTGAAGAGCCATTAAACCCAAACAAGCATGCATTTTATTATAGCTTACCTAGATATGGTGGCTACATTTGTTTTCTTTATTTAGGTTTTTTTGCCTTTATTTTCATATGGTGATCCAGCCAGTAAATCTGTTATGTTTCAACTTCTTTTAACAGACCAATTTCACTATAAAAAAATTACAATTAGATGGTTGAGGCCAATCATTTAACACTGACAGGGGTACTTACAGTGATCATCTTTTATTCCTTTATGTAAAACCTTTAATCCAAAAGGAAAAATTGTTGAAGCAGCTGCTTAAAAAATACAAAGCAGGAGATGGGGGCGTGGCCAGCAGTGGAGGAAGATGGCTGCTATCTAGCTGAGCTCTGCAGCACTGACTTTCCCTGAAGCGACACACTGCAACTAAAAGAGGTATTGAGGGCACAAAAAGATACTGGAATATCTGTAGTAATAGTGCGTCACAATGGGGAAAAGGAAAGACCGCGGAGGACCCAAAAAATGGGGTCATTTAAGAATCACTATAGTGATTCTGTGAGGAAAAATGGCACAGTTTTACCTCAGCACTCTAGGGTTGAACAGCAGCCACCATGCCTCAGTGACAGAGACAGTGAGCTTAGTAACACTGAAAACAGCAGATATGTGTCTGACCCTGACATGGGGGAGGAAATTATTGGACCTCAGAGAAAAGAAGGAGGATTTCCCCCTCAGATGAACATGCCAGTAGTTCACTGCCTGATTATGACCAGCCACCTGTTAATAATCCCTGTGCTGATAAACTGCTTGCCTTCCCCACATCTGGACAGCCTATACTTGATACAGATATCAAAGAAATGCTTCTGTCCCTGAGAGGAGCGATTCAACATGATGTGCAGTCATATATGCACAAAACTAATGTGGCCATAGAAGGTCTAGGAGTAAGAATTGATGACATGGAAAATAAAATGGAGGATGTTGCTGATGCACACAATGAATTGGTAGACTCCCATTTTGAGCTAATAGAAGAATTGAGGCAACTTAAGTTGAAAGTGTCAGAAATCAAGGACAGATCCAGACGCAATAATATAAAATTCAGAGGGATCCCAGAAACAAAAAAAAATTATGTTTGACCTACTCCCCAAAATCATGCATCAGGAGCTGACAATTGACAGGGCTCATCGATTGCCAAAACCTTTGCATATACCAGAAAAATTCCCGAGAGATGTTATTGCGAGAATTCATTTCTATCACATTAAAGATCTCCTGATGCAAATCGCACAACAACATGTCCCACTACCTGATCCATATGCAGGTATTTTTTTCTACTCAGACCTTTCACAAGCAACTTTATTGGCACCGAAAAACCTGAATTCCATTACTAAGTTACTCTTTACTCATAATCTCAAATATAGATGGGGTTTCCCAACCAAATTGATCATTGATCGTAATGATGTTTCCTACAATATCCATACACTGGATGATGGCCTGAAGTTGTTGGGGAAATGGGGGTTACTCCCCATGGATGAAGATAACTTTCAGAGCAAATAATTTGCAGTATAAATCACACAAGAAAAACAACTTGGTCATGCCTAAACTCACTGCATTACTACGCTTAGCTGCTTATATTGCTAAACCCTCAAACCTATCTGTTCTCAGGGAAACTTTTACCCCTGGAAGGAAATGGTAAATTTCCCCCTATCTATAAGTGCACATTGGTGCACCCTACAGTTGCATGGCGACTCAAAGTTTTTCTTCAACCTTCTGAATTTTTATGATTGTTTCTATTTTTGTCTCCTTATATTTTTTTCCAACGGGATTTCAAAATTACTCATACATTCTATGAGAATCTATCTTTTTTCCTTCAAGGTTAGTCTCTCCACTCAGGAACATGATCATTATATATCTTGGCTTAACCACAATAGGATGTTGCTGCTACTTATCATCAACACCTTAAAATTTTTTCTCTTTAACACCAACGGGCTTAACAGTCCTCATAAAAGAAAAGCTCTCTGGACTGATGCTACCAAACTTCAGAGTGACATCATATGTGTACAAGAGTCGCATTTTGCAAAAGATAAAGCACCTAAATTTTCTCATTCTCTTTTCCCACATATCTTCTGCTCTAACAACCTCAAAAAAAAGAAATGTGTTATAACGGCAATCAAAGGGACAGCCTCATTCTACCTTTTGGACTCAGTAATAGACGACCATGGTCGGTATATAATTCTAGTTGCTATTATAGACAATGTTACTTACACAATAACCAACATTTATGCCCCTATCAAGCATCAACAAAAATTCATCCATAAGCTGTTGAGAACGGTACGGAAAATACAGAAAGGGCATATTATCATCTGCGGAGATTTTAATGCCCCAATGGATCCTAATGTAGATACTACTAAAAGACACCGCACAAATAGATTGAGTCTTGGTAATATTTTCGCTGAGGAAGATTTATATGATCCATGGAGGTGTTTACATACTACTGAAAAAGACTACACATTTTTCTCTAATGTACATAAAACTTATTTCAAAATTGATTTCTTCATTGCCAACAAAATGCTCTTACAAAAAATTTCAGATGCACAAATTCATAAAATCACTTGGTCGGACCATTCACCAATCACTTTATATATTACGACAGGCCAACAAAGCCTAACGTCAACCCTTTGGAAGAATAATACATTTCTATTCTCTCAAGAGAGATACATGTCTGCAATGAAGAACAAATTGACAGAATTCTTTGATTTTAATGATAATGGCTCTACATCCACTACAAATCTGTGATCTACACACAAAGCCTTTATTAGGGGTATCCTTATCCAGATGGCATCTAGGGATAAAAGAGAAAGGCTAAAATTTGTTGATACCCTTTTAAAAGATATATCTAGTCTTGAAAAAGAACATAAGCAATCTCCAGAAAATTCTAACTTATTACAAAAACTCAACAACAAAAGGAATGAGCTTAGGACAACTTTATTAACTAACCATAGCAAATA
The DNA here is from genome assembly GCF_042186555.1 of Aquarana catesbeiana. NCBI lineage: Eukaryota > Metazoa > Chordata > Amphibia > Anura > Ranidae > Aquarana > Aquarana catesbeiana. Next base: position 707,531,051 of record NC_133324.1, on the reverse strand, counting down.
CCTCAAACGACTGAAATTGACTATTACTCCCAAAATAATAGGACAGGCAAATTTATGGATTCTGTACTACGTCACTGCCAAAGAACACAAAAAATTGATAGACTAATTCATCATAAATCTGGGAAAGCATTAATAAACCCACAAGAAATAGCAGATGCTTTCTTAAATTATTATGGAGATTTATATAACTTAAAAAATGACAAGGACACTATCCAACCAACGTTAAAAGACATTACAGTATTCTTAGACAAAGTGAACTTACCCAAAATTGACTCTAATACACTTGACACACTAAATCAACCCATATCGTTAATGGAAATCCAGAAAGTTATAAAAGACCTTCCGCTGCATAAATCACCAGGTAATGACGGTCTATCCAATGAATATTACAAAACATTCATTAATATTTTAGCTCCGCACTTAACAAACCTGTTTAATTGCATAGCTACAGCTAAATGTTGCCCGAAAAAACTATTAGAAGTGGTAATAATTACTCTCCCGAAATCTGACAAAGACTTGACATCTCCTTTAAACTATCGACCAATCTCGTTGCTCAATTCAGACATTAAAATTTATGCCAAAATATTGGCCAATCGTTTACCCCTTACCTGGTCGACTCTGACCAAGTAGGCTTTGTTAAGGGTTGTCAAGCCCCGGACAGCACGAGAAGGATGATCAATTTGATTAACTACGTTGAGGACACAAGAACGCCTTCTCTGCTCCTAGGTCTGGAAGCAGAGAAGGCATTCAAAAGATTGCATTGGAACTATATCTCCAGGACTCTTGAGAAGTTTGGATTTTCAGGATTTATCCATGAAGCAATTATGCTACTTTATACACAACCATCAGCAAAAGTTTCTACCTCAGGAATGTTGTCTAAGACTTCTAACCTCACGAATGGCACCAGACAGAGTTGCCCACTCTCACCCATTATATTTTCTTTGGTAATTGAACCCTTAGAGGAAACCATTAGGTCCAATGTAAATATTTTAGGAATAAAGATAGGTGATAGAATACATTAAATTGGGCTATTTGCCGATGACATCATTCTATCTTTAAACTAGTCCCAACAAATCCCTGCATGTGCTATAATCAATTTTAGCAAAGTATCTTATTACAAAATTAACAATGGGAAAAGCTTTGCCCTACCTATGAATATATCTAACGATACCTCTACCATCCTCAAAGAAAAATATAATTATAATTGGGATGCATCTTCGTTCACCTATCTAGGTATCAACCTTACATTTCCCGCAAAAAAACTATATGCAGCTAATTTTCCTAAGTTATTAGACTTGATTTCTAAAGATTTTCCTTGTCAAAAGAAGTTTATTGAGTATACAATGTTATAAAGATACATAATGTAAGTTTACAAGGATCTATAAAGTAAGCTCATTGTTTTACAGTAGGGTTTATATAGGTAAATATCATGAAATTTCAAATATTAAACATTGGGTTCACGTAAACCTAAATTAAAGATATATATCATTTCCTTAGTTACTTTTGTAGGTATTTAAATGATTTATACCTACTATACATATTGTTTACAAGTAGAGTGTATATAGGTCAAATAAATTCTGATAATGAGCTTTAATTGTAAGGTGGAGAAAAGGAAAGAGAAAGAAGAAAAAGGGTTGAAAGGTAGAGGTATGGTCCACAAGGTTGTCCCGCTCGTCAGTTTATTATTCTTTTTAGTTCTCTTTGAAGCCTTAGAATGGGTGTCTCTGTAAGTCATTTAATCTGTTACCATGGCAACAGGACAGAGTCATTGAAGTTTGACAGGAACTGTTGTTTTATCCAAGGATGCCAAAGTTTTTCAAATTTTGGAATTTGATTTTGATCGATGGCTACCATCTTAGCATGGGACATTGTATTATTCATTCTGTGAATTGTTTCTGCTAGTACCAATGTAGGAGATTTCCATGCCTTGGCCACTGTTTGTTTTGCAGCCGTTATTAGTTGGATCATAAGTTTGAATTGAGAGAGTGTTAACCATTCCGGTTTTAGATTAAGTAAAGTTAAATATGGATCTGGTTGTATTATTTTTTTAAATATTTTAGATGCAATCACGAAGATTTCCTTCCAGAAGGTTTGGATTACTGGGCACGTCCACCATATGTGTAAATATGTGCCTATTTCTGGGCATCCTCGAAAACAAAGAGCTGAGGTATTAGGTGAATATTTTGCCACTCTAGCGGGTACAAGGTACCAGCGAGTTAGGACTTTATAATTTGTCTCCAGTGCTAAGATGTTGGGTGAAGATGACTTAGATGTGAGCCATATGTTAGACCAGTCCGTGTCTTCTAAAGTTCGTCCCAGGTCCTCCTCCCACCTCTGAACGTAAGAGGGTCTATTAAGATTTGCTACTCCATATAATTGATTATAAAGTGATGAAATTGTACCTTTAGCAAATGGATCTTTTGTACAGATTGATTCAAAAATGGATAATTGGGATAATGGTGTATCCCCCTTTAGGAATGGTGTATAGAAATTTTTGATTTGGAGATATCTAAATATCTCAGAGTTTGGTAGATCATATTTTTCTCTAAGCGATGGGAATGAAAGGAATGATTTAGATGCTATGAAGTCATTTAGTGTCTGAATGCCTGATGTTGTCCAAGCTTTAAAAGAATTTGGGTAGATCCATGCCGGATAAAAGGCCGGATTTCTGATAAAAGAAAGAAGAGGATTGTGTGGAGATTGTAACTGATATTTGGTTTTTAGTTTATCCCAGAGAGATAAGAAGTGTTTAGTTATGGGATTATGAATTTTAAAGCGGTCTTTAGGATCAAGCCATAATAAATTTGATATTAATAGAGGGTCATTTTCTGAAGCCTCTATAAATACCCATAATGGGATTTCCTGTTTTGCATGGTATTTGGACAGACTGGCCAAATGTGCTGCTCTGTAGTAGTTAGTAAAATTAGGGTATCCCAGGTCTCCTTTATTTTTGGGAAGATGTAGTGTGTGTATAGGTATACATGGTTTAGAAGAGCCCCATATAAACGAAGTTGCTCTTTTTTGTACTATTCTCAAAAAATAGGAAGGAATTGGAATAGGGAGGACTCTGAATAGATAAAGCAATTTGGGTAGAATAGTCATTTTGATTGCATTAATCTTCCCTATCCAGGATAAAGGAAGTTGCGACCATTGTTTTATTAGATTTGTGATCTGTCTTAATACAGGAGGATAATTGGTTGAGAATAAGTCAGAATGAGATGCTGTTAAATGAATTCCAAGATATGGGATTGATTTTTCTGCCCATGTGAATGGGAGTGCAGCCCTAGCCGGGATCAATTCCATGTTTGTGAGTGAAATATTAAGCACTAGGCATTTCTTAGGATTAATCATAAGGCCGGATAGGGCTGCAAATCCATCAAGAGCTGGTATTAAGTTAGGACCAGAGACCTGTGGTGATGATAGAAAAAGTAATATATCGTCTGCAAATATACATAATTTGTGTGTAATACCTCCTACTTCAATGCCAGTTATAGTTTGGTTTGTTCTGATGTATTGGGCCATGGGTTTGAGTATAAGGGCAAATAATAAGGGAGATAATGGGCAACCCTGTCGGGTACCTCTTTCAATATTAAAGGCTTCAGATTTGTATCCAGCATATTTTATATGGGCTTTGGGTTTATTATATAATGCTTTGATCCATGTTAAAAAGTGGGGTCCAAAACCCCATTTTTGTAATGAATATTGCATATATTGCCAGGATACTGTGTCAAATGCCCTCTTAATATCGAGAGATAGAAAACATAAAGGGATTTTCCGTTTTTTAGCAATATGTGCCAATAACACTGCCCTGCGTATATTATCGCCTGCCTGTCTATTTGGCATGAAGCCTACTTGATCTCTATGTATTAATTTTCCTATAATGCTATTGAGGCGTTTTGCTATTATCTTTGCTAATAATTTAATATCGAGGTTTAACAGAGAGATAGGCCGATAATTCACACAGGAAGTATCATCAGAAAGGGGTTTTGGGATCATACAAACAATTGCCATTAGTGTTTCTTGCCGAAAAGAATGTCTATCTAGAAGTTTGTTAAAAGTTTCAGTGAGAATGGGAGAGAGTATTTCTGAGAATGTTTTATAGTATAAAGCCGAGTAGCCGTCTGGGCCTGGTCTTTTGTTAAGTTTCAGGTCTTTTATGGCGTTAGCAACTTCATCTATAGTTATAGGCTCATCCAAACTGCTTTTTTGATTCTGAGATAACTCAGGTAAGGTTATTTTTGAGAAGAAGGATTCAGCCTCTGTAGGATTAAATTCATTGTTTGTCTTGTATAAAGTTGCGAGATGTGAGTGAAATTTATGGACTATTTTAACTGGATTACAAGTGTAAACATTTTTTGATAATTTCAAACGTATTGGTTTGAAAGATTTGTTAGTTGAATTTAATGCTCGAGCCAAATATGTGCCTGGTTTGTTTGTATTCATGTAGAAATTGTGTTTGGAGCGTTTGAGGGATTTATCAACTGACTCAGTGAGAAATAGATCGTATTCCAATCTAGATTTTTTCCAGATGAGATTTTGTACTCTGAGATGGATTATCTTGAAATGATATGTAGGCTGCATTAAAATTGAGTTCTAGTTTTTTTGCTAGATTTTTGCGTTCCCGTTTAAATAGTGCCATTTGTCTTTGTATTGTACCACGCAAGACAGGCTTATGAGCTTCCCACAGTGTTATTGGGGAGATGTCTGTTGTATTATTAATTGATATGTATTCCTTTAAAGCTTGTTCAATGGCCATCTGATGTAGTGGGTGTTTGAGCATTATGTCCGGTAAGTACCACGTTGGGTCATGCACTTTTGGTATGGCTGAGGCTATAGTAGTGTATACTGCATTATGGTCAGACCATGGAATCGGAATTATATCTGATGCAATAATTTCTGGTATCATTCCTATTGTTAGAAAAATATGATCTATTCTGGTGAAGGTTTGATGAGGGTGCGAGAAATAAGTGAATTTCTTTTTCATTGGGTTACTTTCTCTCCACGAATCTACCAGATTGTATTTGGAAAGAAGTTGAGAAAAAGGTAATCTAGAGGTTATTTTGGATGGTGTAAAAGGTGATTTATCTAGAAATGGGAGGAGGACTTGGTTCGAATCCCCACACATTATCACTGTTCCTATTTTGTGTGTATTAATCACTTGTAATATATGTGAGAGGAATGGTGTAGGTTGTTTGTTAGGAGCGTAGTAGGAAATCACCGTGATTGCTGTATCCATTATATAACCCATGAGTATCAGGTATCTACCTTCTGGGTCTTTAATTTCTGATGATAAGGTGAATGGTGTGGATTGGTGAAATGCAATTAGAGTTCCCCTTTGCTTGGTACAGGCAGAAGCCGTGTAAATTTGTTGATAAAAAGGAGAAATATATTTTGGAGTAGAATCTTTGGTGAAGTGTGTTTCTTGGAGGCATACTATGTGAGCCTTCTTGTTATGGAAAGTACGGAAGGCTTTGGTCCTTTTTTGAGGGACATTTATTCCCTGAACATTCAGGGAAAGTATATTCAGTGGTGCCATGGCAACAGATCAAATAGTTTTGACTTACTTTTTGTTATGCAGAGCTGACTGCGCAGATCAACCTGTGTGGACTGAAGAGATGAATAGATAGAAAAGAAACCAGTGAATTCTGGAGTAAAGAGTAAACAAAAAACATATGAGATTAGATGATACATTGTATAAATTATTTTTTGCAGGTAATCACAATTTACCCGTGAAAGAGAATAAAAATCTCTCTCAGGGGAATAAGTGCCTTCGTCACACTCCCACATAATATGGTTGGGAGAATGAGGAGGGCTAATGGGGGTACACGGATCTTCCGCTTACAGGAGAGAAGTGCTATGTCAAAAGACATCAAAATGATGTTTCATTAATTGGAGTGCAGAATATAGTTTTTGTTGAAATTATTTATTCCAGGGTGGTTGTATATGGTTAGTCTTGCCCTAGGCTAAATAATTCAGTTAGAAAGGTACTGTTAATAACTTTGGTATTGATGAAGATAGTTTGAATTATTTTGGGATTTTAACCCCTTTAGAGTAAACAATTACATATTTTATTCCTATGTAACTGTTTCGATATGTTAACTCATAAAATTGAGGTTGTATTGCTTCAGATTAGAATAAACAAAAACATAATTTTAGGAACTAGTTAGGTAATAATATATTTGTTTTAAGAAAAGAAAGAAAAAGCTTCCATTACTTCTGGATTATTGAACATATTTGTCCTAAAAAGTAATAAATCTATTGTTATTACCTGATAATATATAACTGAACAAGAATTTCCTTATTTCACTTATATATTCTAAGGCTATATGAATCAGAAGTAATAAGAAATATAACTGGAATGTAACATGATCCCACACAGTGTGTGACTATCAGAATGCAGTTACATTCAGTTATAAATACAGGTTTTTTATAGAGAACCATCTCTTAGTATAATAAATGAAGAGATATCAGGAATTAGGATGTCAGTCCATTGAATCTTCTTGGTCCATGGATGATGTGGCATAACGGCCTCTTTTGTGAGAATGATGATTCCCATTTTGTTCTGAAATTTTCTGAGTGCTGCCTGAAGGTGAAGATGATGCCATTCTTCTGCATGTGGGAGAGTTGCTGCTTGTGGGTTCCGTCAGATTTAATTTTAAAAGGGTTTGTTGTAGTTCATCTGCTGATCTGCTTCTATAAATTGTACCTTGGTAGTTAAATCTGACTGAAAAGGGGAAGCCCCATTGATACATAATGTTGTGGCGTTGCAGTTCCATTAGTTGGGGTTTCATGGATTGTCTTTTAGTAATAGTAAGTTGGGATAGGTCAGCAAAAATTTGATAATTGTGTCCTTGAAAATTAAGTTCCTTTTTTTCTCTTGCAGCAATTAGTATTTGTTCTTTCGTTCTGTAATAATGAAATTTTGTGATTATATCACGTGGGGGTCCATCTTTCTTTTTGGCTGTGAGGGCTCTGTGTACTCTGTCCAGTTCTAAACGTTCAATAGGGATATCTGGCTTTAGTTCTTGTAATAGAGCAGTGATAGTAGATTGTAGGTCTGTCACAGTTTCAGGTATTCCTCTTATGCGCAAGTTTGAACGTCTGGCTCTATTTTCGTAATCTTCGAGCTTAGTTTGAAGTATTAAATTCTCTTCTTTTAATTGTTCCAATTCTGTTATAGTTACTTGGGTTGTAATTTCAATTTCATCCATTTTTATTTCTAAGGCTGCGGTGCGGTTTCCCAGCTCTCTTATTTCTTTGGTTAAGCTTTTTGTTATTTGGTCTGAGCTTTGTTTTAAAGCCTTATGAAGCATCTTTTCAAATTGTAATAATATTACTGGGGATGCTGAGGAGGCTTGTGGAGAAGTTTGTGAGAGGATTTGTTCTGTATCTGACTCAAATGGAGAGTCTTGCTGTGACATTTTCTGTCTGTGAGAGCGCCCTGATGCTGTATCTTGTGAGGTGACTGGAGCTGTTTTAGTTGCAGTGAGTGCCTGTGAGCTCTTTGTGAGGTGATTTTTATTTCTGCCACGGTTTCCTCCCAGTACCATATTTCCTGCCCAAACTTTCACAGTTTGTTCCCTGGGGCAAAAAGGTTCAAATGGATACCTTTTGAGCCTGCAGGCTCCGCTTTGTCCTTCTCTTCTCTCCTCAGCAGTGCGGAGCTCTAACAATGCATGTCGGCTCCGCCCATCTCCCCCCGATTTCTAAAGATTTTCAAAATATAAAACAAACGCACCTATCCTGAATAGGCAAAATTGCAGCATTTAAAATGCAAACCCTACCCAAGATACTCTACCTTTTTAGAGCCATACCTATTCCAATACCTTCAAGCTTTTTCAAGATTCCAAATACTAAATTGAGAAACCTGATCTGGGATAACAAAAAAACAAGGGTAGCTTTCTCTATTTTAACATCTTCTAAAAACAAAGGGGGTATGAACTTACTTGATATGCATAAATACTACTACGCAACACTTTTGGATCAAATGAAATACTGGTTCTTCCCAAATGACGATAAGCTGTGGTTATCCATTGAAAGAGAAATCACCAAGGGAAATGATTTATTTGCCCTGTCAGTGGCTTACATGATATTCCCTAAGGTCATAGTTCCTAAATTGCTTTCCATTAAAGCTACCCTGTTAGCATGGAGGTTTCTTGTCTCAAACTTCCATGCTCTAGGGCATTTACAAAAGATACCTATACCACTCAGAGCCCTTGACTACTGTAGAGGCCGACTCTCGATGAACAAATGGATTGCTGAGGGCTTTAACTTTTATGTACACCTTCCCTCAGGATACAAAGCCATGATCGATGATAAGTTAAATAAGCTTAACCATCTGCAAAGCTGTAATCCACATCAAGATTTTGAAATTCCATCTTTAATTTGGTCACACCTCACCATTAACAAACCTGTAAAACATAAAAGTATAGCTTTCTTCTATAAAGTTTTTTCTCAGTATCCTAAATATGAGAAAAACCCTAATATGTATAAATGGGAAAAAAGATTTAGGACAATCCTTTTCGGACGAATGTTGGTACAATGCTATGAGCATAAACCAAACTGCAACATCCTGCTTAGAGCATTGGGACAACTTCCAGAAAATATTGAATAGATGGTACCTAACTCCTTACAAATTAGCTAAAATATATCCATCTATATCACCACTATGCTGGCATTGTATGGATCAAGTTGGTTCCTTATTCCACATTTTATGGAGTTGTAAAAATCTGACCAGTTTATGGAACTCGATATCCACCTTTATTGCCTCTCTCACAGGCAACTTGTTAAAACTATCACCTGCTATGGCCCTTTTAGGTGTCAACCTTGACACTTTCCCATTTCAATACAGAATATTAGTGGCAAATATTCTTATAGCAGCTAGACTTACCATAACGAAAATGTGGAAATCAATTGAGGCCCCTAACCTGTGTGATGTCATTCTTAGAGTCAACACCAAGGCGTACTATGAATTATTGTTGGCACTTAAAATATATAATGTAATTCACTTTAAGAAGCTCTGGATGGATCATACATCCTAAAGCATCTACAGTACTAAAAGACTGGTACGCTCAGTCTTAACTACCACTAGGTAGCCTGTTGGTATCACTTATTCCTTGTAGAGACTTATGCTGCTTTAATTTCCTGATTTGTTTGACTCGCTAGAATACATTGATTTACTAGACGACATCCTGTTCTCTCTTTTGTTTATTCAAGTTAGAATAGACCTGTTCACAGTTTGCTCTCCTAGGTTTATTCTTGGAGGTTTACTAGCTAGAAACTAAAGATATGAATTTGAAGGATTATTCACGATTATTATACTGACTTAATGTATTTATCAAAAATGCATTCGCTATACTATGTAACTGTAATGGTGTGAATCCTGTTATACCTTTCTTAATGTCTTTATTTGTTATTTTATGTTCTGATAACTAAATAAAAAATTGAATGTTAAAAAAAAAAAAAAAAAATACAAAGCAGGAGTTTGACTTTAATTTATTATTCAAGTCTGTGTAAATCTGCTAGTGCCTACAACACTACCCTCTCCCCAGTTTGACAATGCTGCTGTCCAAGATGGGCTCCATTGGTCCTTCATCCAGAACCTTAAGACAGGAAGTGTGTTACTGGCCTGATTATCGGCTTAAAATAAAGGAAAATAAGCTTAAAAAAAACGAATGTAGTCACTACATTTAAGGTAAGGATTGGTAAGCTGTAATGTATTTCATTTTTGTTTTTGTGTTTAATACCACATATATGAATATTGTAGATATTATAGATTATAAGTAAGTCAGCATGAACCTTGAAAAATGCATGAAAATTGAAAATTCAAATCCAGAATTTGACTGATGGCATAAGTATGTAGTTTTACACAATACATTACTTTGGAATTACACAGTACAGCAGCATTGCCTATACAGTTGATCTCTATCCACTTCCCGACTGGCGCACGCCGATGTACATCGGCAGAATGGCACGGCTGGGCAAATGGGTGTACAGGTACGTCCTTTTGAATTTCCCACCATGCCATTGCGTGCGCGCCGGCCAGGAGCTCCGTGAGTCGGGTTGCGGGTCCCACGGACTCGATCGCGGTGGGGGTACCCGCGATCGCCTCACGGAAAGGATGAACATGGAGATGCTGATGTAAACAGCATCTCCCCATTCTGCTTAGTGACAGTGTCACTGATCTCTGCTCTCTGTCATCGGGAGCAGAGATCAGCGATGTGTCACAGCTAACCCATCCCCCTACAGTTAGAAAATACTCCCTAGTACTGACTTAATCCCTCCCCCACCCCCTAATGGTTAACCCCTTCACTGCCAGTGTCATATACACAGGAATAAGTGCATTTTTATAGCACTGATTGCTGTATAAATGACAATGGTCCCAAAAATGTGTCAAAAATGTCCGATGTGTCCGCCATAATGTCGCAGTCACAATAAAAAAATTGCTGATTGCCGCCATTACTAGTAGAAAAAAATTATTAATAAAAATGCCATAAAAACTATCCCCTACTTTGTAAATGCTATAACTTTTGCGCAAACCAATCAATAAACGCTTATTGAGATTTTTTTTACCAAAAATATGTAGAAGAATACGTATTGGCCTAAACTGAGGAAAAAAAATGTTTTTTTAAATATTTTTTGGGGATATTTATTATAGCAAAAAGTAAAAAATAATGCGTTTTTTTCAAAATTATCGCTATTTTTTTGTTTATAGAAAGAAAAAATGCAGAGGTGATCAAATACCACCAAAAGAAGGCTCTACTTGTGGAAAAAAAGGACGTCAATTTTGTTTGGGAGCCATGTCGCACAACCGCACAATGGTCAGTTAAAGTGACGCAGTGCCGAATCGCAAAAAACACACTGGTCAGGAAGGGGGTAAATTCTTCTGGGGCTAAAGTGGCTATAGGGTACCCTAATATTTTTTCACTTTTTCTACTAAAACATCCTTCTTGTCTTCCACAAGCAAGACTCTTAAAATCTACCATGAATGCTGCTACAAGACTTACCAACACTATTTACTACTCCTTAGATTTTGAAATTTTCTTTGTTGGTTTCCACACACCCTAAGTATAACATTTCATTTAACTTACTTGTTTTTAAAATGCTCAGCAACCCTTTTCTTCCTATTTTTCAGTCCTCATGCAGCAAAGCTTTCCAAACCCCCATCTTTGCTCCTTGGCTGACCTCTTAATATCATTTTCACTAATCTTCATGATCTACAAACATATATGGCCACAGGATTGATTTAATGAAAGTTCATCTTACTGCTTCCTTTTAATTTTTTAATGGTTCTTCTTAATTATTTTTTTTTTAACAACTGCCTACCCTCTTTATTCTATTCATTCAAGTTTTGATTTTTTATTTAGAAATTGCCCTTTAGAAAAGGGCAAAAATAATAACAATAATGATTTAGTCAATAATTCTCCTAAATGGTTCAAGACTACACACATACTGTTCATAATTAGATACATCCCTCTCATCCTCCTCAATATAATTGCAAGACTGAGTTTTTTTCAATTATGAAATATAAACATTATCTAATAAAAATGTAAGACAAGCTAAAATTAAGTTGCCCATATACTGAATTTTACCTACTTGTACCCTGATGCTTGAAAATCTTCGAAAATGTTGTCATTTTTTTCAGTGTAGTGTAAATGTAGAAAAAAACTCAGATGGGTAGCTAAATTAAAAACATTTAGATACAACGAACATTATGCGGTGTTCGCAGCAAAATCGAAAGCCGCGGAACCCAGTTAAAGTCTATGGGACACTAATATGAAAAAACAAAAGTGCTAATTTTAAATGCTTATATGCAAGTTATTGCCATAAAAAGTGATTGGGGACCCGGGTCCTGCCTCAGGGGACATGTATCAATGCAAAACAGTTTTAAAAACAGACTTTTTTGGGGAGAAATGATTTTATTAATGCTTAAAATGAAACAATAAAAACAAAATATTCCTTTAAATATTGTGGCTGGGGGTTGTCTATAGTATGCCTGTAAAGTGGCGCAGTTTTCCTTGTGTTTAGAACAATACCACAGCAAAATGACATTTCTAAAAGGAAAAAAAGTCATTGAAAACTGATTACGGCTGTAATGAATTGTCGGGTCTCGGCAATATAGATAAAACTCATTGAAAAAAAACAGCATGGGTTCCCTCCCCCCTAGTCCATTACCAGGCCCTTTGGGTCTGGTATAAATAATAAGGGGAACCCCGAACCAAAAAAAAAAAAAAAAGCATGGAAGTCCCCCCAAAATCAATGCCAGACCCTTCAGGTTAACTTAACCATTAACTTGTCCACTCTGGAGGAGCTTCAGAGATCCACAGTTATACTATGTACATTTAGGAAAGAATCCAGGCTTTTTTTAAAAGCAATCTACTGAGCGGCCCAGAACCACCTCTGGCTAGAAATACTCAAAACTACACCCAGAGGAGTGGACAAATGGACTTTGTAGGCACCAATTATAAAATTCAGTAAGAAAATTTTATTATACACAAAATATACAAAAATCAACAAACACAAATGTTAAAAAAGCATTGCAATACAAAGCAAGGCAATGGCTCATGCTCTCTCATGTTCAAATTGCAGCATATAGAGGGATAGCCCTCACACCATGGAGGGAGACCTTAACCCTCTATTCAATAAAAGAGACAACAAACTACAGCTCTACATGTTTTGCAATTGAATGCTTCTTCAGGAAGAGTTTGAGTCACATGTAATGGGGAAAGAGAGAGAGTGGACAAACACCAAAATAGTGTGAAGTCCCAGTTGTAAGGGAAGAGTGGGGAAGAGGAAAAGCGAGGAAAAGGAAAAGGACACGGGGGGAGGGGAGGGGGGGGAAGAGAAGGATTAGAGACGAAGGGGGCTAGTAGTATAGAGACTCCTGCACCATAAGGTCTACCTCGATGGAAGATAAAAATGCAGATAGCTGAACAGCAGATGCTGCGGAGCTCAGCCTGAAAGATGGCTCAGCCACAGTGGATGGTAAAAGATCTAAATATAAATAATATAGAATGAATTATACTGCCAGTCAATATAGCTGTATAAGTATATAGCAGAACAACAACCAAGTTCTGCAAAAAAGAAAGGAATGCTAACTGGCTAATCCACACACTAAGAACTACAGGTGCAGCCATCACTGCAAACACAGAAGGTCTCACCTTATGTGAAGGGATAAACACCGAACTAATCCTGTACACAGTGGTCATGGGCTGTTCCCTTATAGAGCACCAGCAGTAGAAATTAGATAGACAAGGTTAGGCTGGAATTTTGTAAATACCCATCAATGCAGTTGTGCAGCGGTCAAACACAGGTCACCTATAGAGGCAACACAAAGACTCAGTGTCACCAAACATAGGATTGGCATCCAAATAAACCGTACCTCAAAGTAGGGACATTAGGGATCAAGCACTTACCAGGCTGCAGTAGCAATGAACATGACGCCCGAACGCCAAGGCGCCACGGACAGAAGTGGCGTGGTAATAGGCTACGCTGGGAGCCTTTAGTACACGCCCCAATCAGGTGTGCAACAAGTGCAACACCTGACGCGGCCGATCAAGGCTGCGTGCGCATCCATGTAAGTCCGCGCATGCGCAGTGACCAAAGGTCAGCTGCCAGAGACGCGGACAAGTGGATGGAGCGCCGCTGTGTAGGTGACAGGACTGGGAGCTCTCCCTAGTGGTTCCTCTTAGCAGGCAGTGTGTAAACACTGCAGAAGATGGAAACAAAAGCTGCGAGGAGAGCCAAAGCCCACAATCAGAGGGAGAAACGAAAACCACAGGCCTGGACCTAAAGCTGCAAAACACATCCCCAAAAGCGGGGCGGAATGCGGCTACCCGGCCGCACATGTAACTGAGTAGACCAGCAGGCTAGTGGAGTCCAGAGGTTGGCATCGCCCAGGTCCTAATTACAGGCCCCAAACGCAGGGCCAGTAAATATCAATCTAAAATAATAACAACCATGAAAGGGGGGTAAAAACCCCTTCATGGTGCATAGAGCTCAAAAATACACAATTTCATAATAAATACATACAAACATCTTGTGAAGTTCAATGTGACTATAGTTAAAGATTCTTGACATACTGGCACGATGAATATGGCAAAAATAGCTGAACAGACAAAACTTCATAAATTGGAGTATATTCATAAAAGGCTAACCAAATCAGGATCAACGAGATAGAGGAGGGGACAGAAGGATCAACAATCCAAAAACAGAGAGAATGAACTAGTAATAAAACTATATATTATGAATTATGGACATCATAGGTTTATAAGAAATGAGAAACAAAGAAGGAAATTGCCTAACCAAGGAACGATTTGTAAGACTGTACTTCATTAATGCCTGGCCAGCGTGTGGCATCCAGGCATTCAATCCATTTCGCCTCTTGCTGGAGTATCCTTCTGTCCCAGTCACCCCCTCTCGGATCCTTTGGAATCACTGCCAATGCAATGAAGGTTGCAACAGAGGTGTCAAACCTATGACAGAGATCAAGATGCCTACTGATGGGGCTGAGCATTTTGCCATTAGCTGAATAATAAACATGATCTCGTATTCTCTGCCATAGGTGGCGGATGGTCTTGCCAACATAAAAAAACCCACATTTGCAAGTCATCAAATAAATTACCCCCTGGGTATTGCAATCTGCCAGGAAGTATGGGTGAAAAATTTTGCCATTTGGTAGTTGGAACCTCTGGCCCGTGGAAATCCAGGGACAGAAGGGGCAATGCCCACAGATCCGCATACCCATTTGGTTGGTTGTATGGTCCTGTAAGGGCATAAAATGGCTTTTGGTCAGCTTGTCACGTAGAGATGGTGCTCTTTTGAACACGATCTCCGGATGGTCACTGACATATTTGCCTAGGATGGGGTCCTCATGTAGAATGTGCTAATGTTGTACGTAGTTGGTATTGCTGATATGAATAGTGCGTAATGAACTTGACCGTTGAATGCTCATCTACTTTACTTTTGTTCTTGTAAAGCAGTGTGTTCCTAGATTGGTCACAGGCTTTATTAAAAGCCTTACGAAGAAGTGACTTGGAATACCCGCGTTTGAGGAGTCGATCCCCGAGTAAGTTGGCATGGTATTTGAAATCGATGTCAACGGTACAGTTCCTCCTGAGCCTACTGTGCGTAAGGGATACTACGTACTTATGTGGGGGGATGTTCACTCGAAGCGTGCAGAATTGTATTCCCTGCTGTTTCCTTACGATAAAGTGTAGTGGCCAAGCAATTATTAAGATCTTTATAGATCATCAGATCAAGAAAGGAGATTTCATGACTATTGCTGTTGACAGTGAACTTCAAATTAAAAGTGTTAATGTTAAGGTGATCAACAAAGGAAAGCAATGCTTGTTGGGACCCGACCCAGATAATAAATATATCGTCGATATATCTTAGCCATAACAACACCTCGCTGGTATAGTTACTGAGTTGATCATTCGAGAATAAATCACGTTCCCACCCCCCCAGGTACAGATTCGCGTAAGCCGGGGCACAACAAGTGCCCATGGCTATGCCCTGCACCTGGAGGTAGTGGGAACCTTGAAACATGAAACAATTGTGTGTCAAAATGAAAAATAGTAGTCTCAATATGAATTCGTTGAACGGCCATAGATGATGATCTTCCTCCATAAGGAAGGAGCAAACCATCCCAACGCCCTGCGTCGGGAGGGATTTCGACCCCCTCAATATGTTTCAAGAGGTCAAGGGTATCTCGGATGTAAGAAGGCAAATGTAGAACATGAGGAGTTAAAGCGGAGTTCCACACAAAAATGGAACTTCCGCTTTTTGGAACCCTCCCCCCCTCCGGTGTCACATTTGGCACCTTTCAGGGGGGAGGGGGGTGCAGGGACCTGTCTAAGACAGGTATTTGCACCCACTTCCGGCATAGACTCCCATGGGAGTCTACGCCTCTTCCCGTCCCCACCGCGCTTTCTCCTGGGAACACACAGCTCTCAGGAGAGAGCGGGGACCACTTGGGACGCGCAGCGCGACTCGCGCATGCGCAGTAGGGAACCGGGAAGTGAAGCCGCAACGCTTCACTTCCTGACTCCCTCACCTAGGATGGCGGTGGCAGCTGCCGAGAACCAAGCGGGTTCTCGGCGTCCCCTGCCGACATCGCTGGACCCTGGGACAGGTAAGTGGCCATGTATTAAAAGTCAGCAGCTGCAGTATTTGTAGCTGCTGGCTTTTAATATTTTTTTTTTTTTGGCGGTGTGGGTGAACTCCCGCTTTAAGAAGAAATCAACAAATTTACTCGCATTTTCAGTCAGTGAGCCTATTGCAGAAACTATGGGCCACCCAGGGGGAACTTGCAAGTTCTTATGAATCTTTGGTAACGCATAAAACGTAGCCATACGAGGAAATTTATTGTCCAAAAAGGAATGCGTATCCTGGTCGATTAGGCCCACATGATAGGCATCCCCAATGAGTGACTTGTATTCGTTGACAAAACGAAGAGTTATGCTTACTGGGATTTTACAATACCAGGACCTGTTGTTAAGGATGGTCATACACATTCTTATATAATGCTGGTCGGTCATTAACACAATGTTACCCCCTTTATCTGACTGTTTTATAACTAAATCCGGGTAACGCCGTAATTTCGTGAGTGATTGCATTTGATCAGACCGCAAGTTCTTTGGTGTGGGATCTAATGTGAGTCGCCTCAGGTCTCCGATGGTAGCTGTCAAAAAGGCCCAAATATGAGGGTTACTTGAGAGATCAGGGAATTTTTTAGACTTGGGTTTAAATTTTTTAGGTTTGGACACCATAGGAATTGGTGTAGAAGTAGTGTCAGTAGTGGATACTGGGGACCCAGACCTCTCATTCTCCTCTAACAACAATATAAGATCTCTAATGCCCCGTACACACGGTCGGACTTTGTTCGGACATTCTGACAACAAAATCCTCGGATGTTGGCTCAAACTTGTTTTGCTTACACACGGTCGCACAAAGTTGTCGGAATTTCCGATCGACAACCACGCGGTCACGTACACCACGTACGACGAGACTAGAAAAGGCCGGTTCAGAACCAAGCGCGGCACCCTTTGGGCTCCTTTTGCTAATCTCGTGTTAGTAAAAGTTTGGTGAGAGACGATTCGCGCTTTTTCAGACTCGTGGCTTTCAGATCGTTTTCTGCTGTTCAGTTTGTGCTTGTGGGTTTGTATCTGCTCTTCAGTGCGTGCAGTCAGTTCGTATCAGAGTTTTCTGTGTGATCTTGCCTGCTCGTTGCTGTTTTTCAGGTCGCTCTTCACAGGCCTTTCTGTTCTTCAGTGCGTTCTGTTACTTCGTTCTGAGCAGCCGACCATTTTCTAGCCATGTTTCGTATGCGTACTCCTCATACAGTTCGTGCTGTGCGGGGGCTTGATGTTGGGGTCCTGACCTTGACACAAGTCCAGTCCATGAACAGGGTGGGGAGGAGTTCATGGACCAAGAATTGGTTGCTTCAGCGTCACCAGTTCTCTCATATGCCTTTGCTCCGTGAGATCCGTGAGAATAATCCTGATGATTTCAGGAACTTTCTCAGGATGACGGACCCCGTGTTTCACCGTTTGTTGGCTTTGCTGACCACTTATATTAGCAGGCAGGATACCTGCATGAGGCAAGCCATCACTCCGGAGCAGAGGCTGGTTGCTACCTTACGGTATTTGGCCACAGGGAGAAGCCTGCAGGACCTCAAGTTCTCGACAGGCATCTCCCCCCAGGCTCTTCTTTGTGGACATTTACTGCTTGTGTTTGTTTGAGCTGACCCTGACAGAAATGTGTGGAGTGCAGAAAATGTTGTGATTGTGTAACCTTATACAAAGCACTGTTGGCTGTTATTTACTAAATGCAAAGACACTTTTCACTACAAGTGCACTTGCAACTGCACTGAAACTGCACTTGTAGTGCAAAGTGGATTTCCCCTTAGGAAATAACCCCCATTTTCTCATAAAACAACAATTACATCACCCCAAAAGTGTTGTAGCATGAGACAATAATCCACACATTCTTGATGAACAATCTTTTTAATACCTGCACAATCACATGTGCATTTACCAAAGGTTTTTCTGACAAACCAACATGTTTGTTGTATACCAATTTTTGTGGTGTCATTATCCAAAATCAAAATGTCCATTTTATAGAAAACAGGCCTGTGTAAAACCAACAAGAAAGACACAAATCTTGATCTTACAAAGTTCACATTTGGTAGAACTTGAAGGCTATATCAGACATGAGTATTTAGGAACTGTGTTTGATATAACGTTCAGATGGGGGGAAATCACCCCTGGAAAAGCCAAATTTGGAAGATGCACACAAATTTCACAATGTCAACATGTGCTAGCTGCCATCACGGGGGATCAAGGGATGTGTTTTGGGGGAGAAAGCCCTTCCTCACCGCTACTTTATAATTGAGGAAGAGGTTGCACCCCCAAAACGCGTCCATTGATCTCCCGTGATGGCAGATAGCACATGTTGACACACTGTGTGCATCCTCCAAATTTGGCTTTGGGAAAAATCACAAAAACATTTCGCACATTGTAGCACACAAAAGAAGAAAGTGATTTGGAGGGGTTTTAAACTCGCCCCAAAACATCAATGATGTTTTTATATTTTGGAATAACATCATTGATGTTTTGCTTGATGTTTTCCAATTGTAAATTACACCCCATGATCTCCCCGATCAGGATCTGGGCACTTTCGGATGTGAAAGGATCTGGATCCACAACCTCACGATCACCTAAAAAGAGAGGAAACCCAAAATAAATTAGGTTTCAAAAAAATGCCGCAATCCATCTCTTATCTGAGCCTGTGGTCGCAGACACTCACCTGTTGTGGTAACTACTTCCACCACGTCTTCATCCTCCTGCTCATCTTGTGTTGGGGGAATTTCCCCTTCTTCCAGGGGGGGGGCTCTGGTCTCCTCGGATGAGGGGTGTCCTCCGAGTCTTTTCTCCCCTATGTAAAACAAAAATGGTATAATTAGCACACAGATATTTAATGTCAGAACTATAAAGATGAAACATTGCTTGGAAGTGGGGTACAATTGTCTATTTTAGCCGAGTTCCAAGATGTAGCTTTTTTAGTGCCCTTTGTCAACCTGCCATACTTTACCTGTTTGGTACAAGCTTCACAGATGTAGCCCCCCCTATAGTATACACTGGAGCACCTGTGTGGCCCCCCTAATAAAAATGGTGTTCTTGTGTCCCACACTAGTGCTCCAGTTTCCAGATGTGAAAACAGCTGCTCAGTGTCCTCTCCTTACACACAATCTAGTTTGCATTTCATTCTAGTAACAAAGCCATCTACACAACCCAATTCTTTGAAGACAAGTATAGGGCGTCAAAATGGTGGCCAAATGCATATGGCCTAAACAATGGTATTTTATCGTCCGAAATAACAATGTGTGATCCGAACGAATAATGTGCCCATGAACATGAAAGTTGCCATTTTAAACTGTACAACAGTTCCTAAAAGCACATGGAGCAGCACGAACGTAATAAACACAAAAAGAATAGGAACACAGCACAACTACTTACTTTTTTTACAGCAATCTCCGGATCTTTCTGTACTGCTCGTGTTCTCGTAATTTCAGGTCCGACCACCGCTTCCTGAGCTGATCTTTCGATCGTCGTACCCCGAAATTCCGGTGCAGACTCCTGACCACTTTCGCCATGATCTTGGCCTTTCTGACATTGGGGTTGGGGTAAGGCCCATACTTTCCATCATAGTCGGCCTTCTTCAGGATGTCCACCATCTCCAACATCTCCCCAAAGGACATATTTGAGTCCTTTAATCTCCTTCTGGATCGGGACGTTTCAGGCTCCAGCCTTTCCTCCTCCTCCTCCTCGTTGCTACAATTAGCACGATCCTGCTGTCTATCCGCCATGTGCTCTTCCCCCACTGCGCCGAACAAAAAGGGGCGGGGAATAGACTAGAAAGAACATCAGGGGCGGGCGGAGTTATACGCATGCGCAGTGTGTATAAATCGTAACGCGCGCGTCTTACGTACGATCTGTGAGCGGAGGAAGGAGCATCGGAGACGCCGATCGTGCTAACGAAGGTAGGATCTAAACTTGGGCCTATACTGCTTTGAAATGGAAGCCTATATTGTAACAAGATTAGGGGAGTTTGGACTGACATTAGGCTTTGTCTTGTGTTGTGTCTTACAGAGAAAATGGATGGGTTCAATGACCACAATTTCCTGCCCCTGTTCATAGACAAGTACAGGGAGCTGCCCTGTCTGTGGCAAGTGAGACACCCCCACTATAATCACAAACAGAAGAGGCAGGCAGCGCTGGAGAAACTGCTGGAGTTGGTGAAGCCGGTGGTCCCCACAGCAACCATCCCTTATTTGAAAGCTAAAATTGGTGGCCTGAGGAGCACTTATCTTAGGGAGCGCAAGAAGGTCACAGATTCCCAGAGGTCCGGAGCTGCAGCAGATGACGTTTATGTCCCCAGGCTGTGGTACTATGAGAGACTGCGATTTCTGTCAGACCACACTGAAGTCAGGGAATCCCTCTCCACTCTTCCTTCCACACTTCCTTCCACCCCAGCTGAGGCTTCCGATGTCCAACCTGGGCCTTCCAGCCAGGAAGAAATGGAGGAGCCCAGCTGGAGTCAGGTATAGCATTCTTCTACAGATTTCTGGTCAATAAATAAATGATGTTTATTAGATGTTATTATTGATCACTAATTGCTGATTAAAAAAAGTGCTTTACATATCAATAGACAGTAGTGGGCACCCAAAATTGGGAAAAGAATGAAAACTGCTGGGCTCAGAAGGATAGTCTGTTATATTTGTTAACATTCAATTTGCAGCAGTCAGGAGGTGAAAATTGTGTGTGATTGATGAATAAAAAACTAAAACTATGTCCCTTTTTCATACACAGGAAGACCTCAGCCAGGAGGAGGCTGTGGAATGTGGCAGTCAGGAGGAGGCGGGGATTAGTGGCAGCCAGGAGGAGGCGGGGCTAAGTGGCAGCCAAGAGAAGCCTGGGACAAGTCGCAGCCTGACTGAGTCTCAGGTCCCTCCCCTCCGCCTGCCATATAAACGAGCCAAGAAGGCCACTCCGAGTGCAGGATTCAGCGTACAGGCTGATCCAGGAGGCTTCGGCATCCCTCCGAGCCTTCCCCAGTCCTGAAGAGGCCTTTGCCAGCATGGCTGCCACAAAATTGCAGGGCATGCAGGAGGGTCAACGCAAGATCTCTGAGGACCTGATTTATAAAGTCCTTCGTAAGGGGGAGAGTGGGGAACTGACACACAAGACGGATGTCATTGAGAGGGACGATCCTCCTCCTCCTCCTCCTCCTGCTGCCACAACTCCACCACCACAGCCAAAGCCTGTAAGGAAGCGTGGAAGGAAGACCTGAGAGTGATGACCCTGGGTTCAGTCTGGTCTGACAGAAGATGCAGTCTCTCGTATGACCACAGCCTGGGGACACAAATGTCATCTGCTGCTTTCCGGATCTCTGGGACTTCTGGACCAGACTGCCCTCCCTTATGATATGGACTCCTCAGGCCACCAATTTTGCTTTTAAATAGTTGATGTCTGCCCCAGGGGTCCAAGGCTTCGCCCACTTCTGCAGTTTCTCCAGCGTTGCCTCCCTCTTTGTTTAGTTGTGAGCCCTTAATAAAATTTTTTTGGGTAAATTCTACTCTCCTGTGTGTGTTTTCATCCAAAAAGGACAGTTTGTTGGTGACGATTCAGGTACATTTCTAAAGTACAATGTGAAATTAACAAGGGACAACAACACCAAACAATCTCCTACAGATTAAATAGAACAACATATTAGTGGTGTTGTGGGAACTTGTCACCAAAAACACACACAAACATTTTCGGGAATACAAATCAAAATCACCAAAAAAAAAAAAAAAATAAAAAAGAGAAACACAAAAAAAGAATCTACATTAAAGTCCAAAAAAAAAAAAAAATTTTGTTGTCAGATGTGAGAAATCAAAATATATTGAGGGAATCCCGATAAATAGTAACGAAATAAGTTTGTGAGAAGTGTGTGTGAATATGAGCAGCAAAACTACTTAATTCTTGTCACATTATAAAGAAGAAGAGAGTGCGCTGTATTAAACCATTTTGAACATTGCAGCGTGACGAAAGTGCTGTATCCATTCCGAACGCTACGTTTACCAGAACGAGCTGTCCCGTGTCGGAATTTCTTCTGAGCATGCGTGGCACTTTGTGCGTCGGAACAGGCCACACACGGTCGGAATTGACGCGATCGGATTTTGTTGTCGGAAAATTTTATCTCCTGCTGTCCAACTTTGTGTGTCGGAAAATCCGATGGAAAATGTCCGATGGCGCCCACACACGGTCGGAATTTCCGACAACACGCTCCGATCGGACATTGTCCATCGGAAAATCCGACCGTGTGTACAGGGCATAAAGGCCCTAAACTCCTCCATAGTAAAGTGCTTAATGCTCTCAGAGAGTTCTCTATCGCGTTTGGAACGTATATGTTGAACATCAAAAAGATATTTGTAAGTTAACTTTCTACAGAAGAGGTACAGATCTTTGATAGTATCATATTTATCCATTTGAGATGTAGGACAGAAACTTAATCCAAATCTAAGGAGATCAAGGTCAACTTGGGAAAAGGAATAAGGGGTAAGATTAATGATATCCAGTTCTAAGTGGGAAGGGGTAGAGTCAGGGGTGAGGGAAAATTTGTGGAAGGCATAGTTAAAGAGGTAACGTGAGCGTCCAAAGTGCTCTGTTTAGTAGAGGAAGGTGTAGGTACTGTTGAACTTGACAAAAGCGGTTGGTGATATGCCGTGTCATTGTGTTAGGAAGATTACAGCCATTACTAGGAGTGGAATTAACATTGGGACCAGGTGTGTTTTGTAACATACCAAGTGCCTGCGTAGCTAAATGGCCCAAGTGCATGGTTGTATGGGTACCACCCGTGGCACCCATGTTGGAGCCCACAGGTGGACCTTGAGAATGTGTTTTTGACAATGATGGGTGATGTTTAACAAACTCATCAGTTCATGTTGTTTATTACCATATGCTTGTTGGTTGATAGTTCCACTGGTTGGCTGTCCTATGATGTTCATGGATATTAATTGAAACGCGAGTAACAAGACTACAATTGAATATTAATATTATGTACTATTTTGGTGTTTGTCCTCTCTCTCTCTTTTCCCAATACAGGTGACTGAAACTCTTCCTGAAGAAGCATTCAATTGCAAAACATGTAGAGCTGTAGTTTGTTGTCTCTTTTATTGAATAGAGGGTTATGGTCTCCCTCCATGGTGTGAGGGCTATCCCTCTATATGCTGCAATTTGAACGTGAGAGAGCATGAGCCATTGCCTTGCTTTGTATTGCAATGCTTTTTTAACATTTGTGTTTGTTGATTTTTGTATATTTTGTGTATAATAAAATTTTCTTACTGAATTTTATGATTGGTGCCTACAAAGTCCATTTGTCCACTCCTCTGGGTGTAGTTTTGAGTATTTGTAGATTTAGGACGTTGGCACTGCTCTACCTATTAAGTCTCCACAGGATGTGGTGAGACTTGGCACTTCTGTTCATTAGGGATGAGCCAACCCCCCCCCCCCCGGTTCGGTTCGCACCAGAACCTGCGAACGGACCGAAAATTCGCACAAACGTTAGAACCCCATTGACGTCTATGGGACTCGAACGTTCGAAAATCAAAAGTGCTGATTTTAAAGGCTAATTTGCATGGTATTGTCCTAAAAAGGGTTTAGGGACCCGGGTCCTGCCCCAGGGGTCATGTATCAATGCAAAAATTTTTTTTAAAAATGGACGTTTTTTCGGGAGCAGTGATTTTAATGATGCTTAAAGTAAAAAAAAAAAATGTGAAATATTCCTTTAAATATCGTACCTGGGGTGTGTCTATAGTATGCCTGTAAAATGGCGCATTTTTCCCGTGTTTAGAACAGTCCCTGCACAAAATGTCATTTTTAAAGGAAAAAATCTCATTTAAAACTGCTTGCGGGTTTAATGTAATGTCGGGTCCTGGCAATATGGATGAAAATCAGTGAGACAAACGGCATGGGTACCCCCCCAGTCCATTACCAGGCCCTTTGGGTCTTGTATGGATATTAAGGGGAACCCCGCACCCAGATTAAAATAAGGAAAGGTGTGGGGCCACCAGGCCCTATATACTCTGAACAGCAGTATACAGGCGGTGCAAACAAGACAGGGACTGTAGGTTTGTTGTTAAGTAGAATCTGTTTGTAATTTTGAACTGGTACATTTTTAACGTGTTTAGCTCCAGCCAAAAAATCTTTTTTAAGCTTTTTGGAAAACATAGGGAAGGGTTATCACCCCTGTGACATTTGTTTTGCTGTCTGTCCTGCTCTTCAGAAGATTTCACCTCACTTTTTGTCCCAATGACAAAAGTTTTTTGAAAATTTGGGGGTTTTTTGTGGAACAAGGATTGGAAAGCATCAGTGGAAAGGAGAAATGTTTTTCCCATATTAACTCTTACAGGAGAGAATTTCCCTTCCTAGGGGTAGATTTCATCTCACTTCCTGTTGTCTCCTTCCATTTGCAAGTAGGAGTCGTTTGTAAGTTAGATGTTTGAAAGTAGGGGCCTGCCCTATATACTCAGCAGAAATTTGGGCCTTAGGTGTTGTTGTGGCCACAACACTGTAAGCCCTCACAGGGCCCTGCTGTGAAATATTAGATCAAGAATTGTAATTACATGCCCCTGTTGAGCAGGGGCAGAAAAATTGGGCCTTTGGTGCTGGTGGTGGTGCTGGTGCCACAACACTGTAAGTCCTCACTCGCTCTTGGTGGGCGCAGAAATGGGCCCTGCTGTGAAATATTAGATCAAGAATTGTAATTACATGCCCCTGTTGAACAAGGGCAGAAAAATTGGGCCTTTGGTGGTGGTGGTGATGCTTGTGCCACAACACTGTAAGTCCTCACAGACACTCTAGTTGGAACACAGGAACGAGCCCTGCTGCAAACTATTGCATCAAAAATTGTAATTACACGCCCCTGTTAAACAGGGGCTGAAAAATTGGGCCTTAGGCACTGGTGCCACAATACTGCAACCCCTCACAGATACTCTAGTTGGAACACAGAAACGAGCCCTGCTGCAAAGTATTGCATCAAAAATTGTAATTACACGCCCCTGTTAAACAGGGGCTGAAAAATTGGGCCTTAGGCACTGGTGCTGGTGCCACAATACTGCAACCCCTCACAGATACTCTAGTTGGAACGCAGAAACGAGCCCTGCTGCAAAGTATTGCATCAAAAATTTTAATTACACGCCCCTGTTAAACAGGGGCTGAAAAATTGGGCCTTAGACACTGGTGCTGGTGCCACAATACTGCAACCCCTCACAGATACTCTAGTTGGAACGCAGAAACGAGCCCTGCTGCAAAGTATTGCATCAAAAATTGTAATTACACGCTCCTGTTAAACGGGGCTGAAAAATTGGGCCTTAGGCACTGGTGGTGGCGCCCAGAACCAAAAATGTTCTTACAAGCTATCAGCGTGATCATTGAGGAGGAAGAGGATAATTACTCAGGGATAGTCACTCAGCATCAGCATACGCAGTCTTTGAAGGGATCTGAAAAAAATTATTTGGTTACATCAGCATCAGGTGCTTGGTAGCTGGTGGTGATCCAAGACTGATTCATTTTTATGAAGGTCAGTCGATCGACCGAGTCGGTGGACAGACGCACCCTGTGATCGGTTACAAAGCCTCCAGCAGCACTGAATGTGCGTTCCGAAAGAATGCTGGATGCAGGACAGGCCAATAGCTCAATTGCATACTGTGCAAGCTCTGGCCAGTGATCCATCCTCAAGACCCAGTAACCCAGATGATTTTCAGTGGGAAAGGTGTCCAAGCCAGATCTTGCCCCTAGGTATTCCTGGACCATGTAAAACAGATGCTGGCGATGGTTGCTGGAACCGATCATACCTTGGGGCTGCGGACCAAAAAATTGTCTGAACGCATCGGTCAGACGGCCACCTTCTCCACCGCTCCTTCTTTGACTGACCGAAGCCTCAGCAACACGTTGTCCAGAAACAGGAGTTTGTAACCTCCCAGTCTCTGGGAACGCGTTGCACAGACCTTTCTGCAAGGCCTCCCGAAGATGTTTCATCCTCTGCTCCCTCTGTGATGGCAAGATAAGGTCCGCAACCTTACCCTTGTAACGTGGATCAAGGAGGGTTGCCAGCCAGTATTGGTCCTTCTCCTTGATACCATGAATACGAGGATCCTTACGCAGGCTTTGCAGGATCAGGGAGGCCATGCAGCGTAGGTTTGCTGAGGCATTCGGTCCGGAGTCCTCTGGGTCACTAAGGACGACATGGTCCGCAGCCACCTCCTCCCAGCCACGTACAAGTCCAAGTCTTGGGACTGATCCCTTAAAGACTGCTGCTGATGCTGAGTGCCAGGCTCCACCTCCAAACTGACACAATCTTCCTCCTCCTCCTCCTCCTCGTCCTCTTCCTGTGTGATCGGCGGGCACGCAGAAACACTGTCTGGATAAAGGGGGCCTTGAGAGCTAAGGAAGTCCTCCTCTTCCTGCCTCTGTTCTGCCTCAAGTGCCCTGTCCATTATTCCATGCAGTGTGTGCTCCAACAGGTGGACAAGGGGGACAGTGTCACTGATGCATGCACTGTCACTGCTCACCATCCTCGTGGCCTCCTCAAATGGTGACAGGACAGTGCATGCATCCCTGATCATGGCCCACTGGCGTGGGGAAAAAAAACAAGCTCCCCTGACCCTGTCCTGGTGCCATAGTCGCACAGGTACTCATCGATGGCCCTCTGCTGCGTGTGCAGCTGCTGCAGCATGGCCAACGTTGAGTTCCACCTGGTGGGCATGTCACAGATTAGGCGGATCTTGGGCAGGTTAAACTCCTTTTGGAGGTCCGCCAGCCGAGCACTGGCATTATATGACCGGCAGAAATGCACACAGACTTTCCTGGCCTGCCTCAGGACATCCTGTAAGCCTGGGTACCTGCCCAAGAACTGCTGCACCACCAAGTTAAGGACATGAGCCAAACAGGGCACATGGGTCATTTGTCCCTGTCGGAGGGCAGAGAGGAGGTTGGTGTCATTGTTGCAAACCACCATTCCTGCCTTAAGTTGGCATGGCATCAACCACCTCTGAACCTGCCCCTGCAGAGCTGACAGAACCTCTGCCCCAGTGTGGCTCCTGTCCCCCAAGCACACCAGCTCAAGCACCGCATGGCATCTTTTGGCCTGCGTACTTGCGTAGCCCCTTGAACGGCTACGGAGCACCACTGGTTCTGAGGACAAAGCACAGGAAGAGGCCATGGAGGAAGAAGAAGAGGAGGGGGTGGAGGAGAGAGGTGTGTCACAATCATTAGTAGTGGCATTTTGGAGGCGTGGTGACAGAACAACCTCCAACACTACTGCACCTTGTCCTGCATCCTTCCCAGCTGCCAGCAGAGTCACGCAATGCGCTGTGAAACTTAGGTAACGTTCCTGTCCATGCCTGCTGGACCATGAGTCAGCGGTAATATGCACCTTACCGCTGACCGCCCTGTCCAGCGAGGCCAAGACATTGCCTTCCACATACCAGTAGAGAGCCGGAATCGCCTTCCGCGAGAAAAAGTGGCGTTTGGGTACCTGCCACTGAGGAACCGCACATTCCATAAACTCACGGAAGGGGGCAGAGTCTACCAACTGAAAAGGCAGCAGTTGAAGTGCTAGCAATTTTGCCAAGCTAGCATTCAACCGCTGGGCATGTGGATGGCTGGGAGCAAACTTCTTTCGGCGGTGCAGCAGCTGGGGCAGGGAAATTTGCCTGGTACAATCTGACGTCGGTGTACCGAAAGCAGATTGCCCACAAGTACTTGGCTGTGACACACCTAATTCTACACCTTCATTCCTCTCAGTGCAGGTCTCAGAGAGGACTGAAGGTATAGTGGGGTTGGAGATCTCACCTGATGAGGAGCAAGGAGAGGTCCTCTTTGTTCTTTGGTGTGGGTCTTTTAGATACGCTTACCAACGAACTGCATGGCAGGTCAACATATGTCTGGTCAAGCATGTGGTACCCAAGCGGGAGATGTTTTGGCCACGCGAGATACGCTTGAGACATATGTTGCAAATAGCAGCGGTGCGATCTGATGCACTCGTCTCAAAAAAGGCCCACACCAAAGAACATTTTGAATAACACGCAGAGACTGCAGCGCCCTTCACATGTGGAGCTTTGGGGTGTGATGCAGTCAATGTGCTGCCCTTAGGCTGGCCCCTGGAGGGCATCCTGCCTCGTTGGTGATGTGCCGCCTCCTCTTCCTCCTCCTCCTCTCTCCTATCAGGCACCCACATTGAGTCAGTGACCTCATCATCCCCTCCCTCCTCATCACTGGAGCAAACCTGGCAGTATGCTGCAGCAGGGGGAGCATGACTGCCAGATTGCTGTCCTTCTTGGTCACCCCCTCTGTCCGTGCTCATGTTACTGCCTTCATCGAGCTCAGTATCATCATCAGAGCCTTCCAAATGCTGGGCATCCTCTTGGAGCATGTACCCAACACTGTGGTCAAACAGTTCGAGGGACTCCTCGGAAGGACATGGTGGCGCTAGGGAAGGAGTCACTGATGACATTGAGCCGAGGGAAGAGGCCGCTGCTTTGCCAGACAAAGTACCCTGAGCATGGGTGAGAGAGGATGAGGAGGATGAGGATGGCTTGGTCATCCACTCGACCAAGTCTTCTGCATGTTGCGGCTCAACACGACCAGCTGCCGAAAAAAAGGCCAAGCGTGCCCCACGGCCATGTACTGATGAGGATGCACCGTCTCCACGACCAGCACTAGACACAGAGCCTGCTTGCCCTCTCTTATTGGCTTGTGACTGTCTGCCTCTCCTTCTTGGCCTTCCAGACATACTAATGGCCTGTAGCTGCACTAAGCTGGGATATATATATATATATGTACTGATACTGCAGCTAGCAAAATCAACTGCCTGTAGTATGAGAACACCACCAACCTTCTACAGGTAGCTTTAGCTGAACACTGTGCAGAGCTCGCAAAAAAATAACTTGTAGGTTTAGCTGAACACTGTGAGGAGGACGCACCACACTAACTTGTAGTTTTAGCTGAACACTGTGAGCAGGACGCACTGCACTAACTTGTAGCTTTAGATGAACACTGTGCAGAGCTCGCAAAAAAAAAATAACTTGTAAGTTTAGCTGAACACTGTGAGGAGGACGCACTGCACTAACTTGTAGCTTTAGATGAACACTGTGCAGAGTTCTCACTACACTAACTGTAGTTTTAGCTGAACACTGTGAGCAGGACGCACTGCACTAACTTGTAGATTTAGCTGAAAACTGTGAGGAGGACGCACCACACTAACTTGTAGTTTTAGCTGAACACTGTGAGCAGGACGCACTGCACTAACTTGTAGCTTTAGATGAACACTGTGCAGAGCTCGCAAAAAAATAACTTGTAGGTTTAGCTTTACATTGTGAGGAGGACGCACTGCACTAACTTGTAGCTTTAGATGAACACTGTGCAGAGTTCTCACTACACTAACTTGTAGTTTTAGCTGAACACTGTGAGCAGGACGCACTGCACTAACTTGTAGCTTTAGCTGAACACTGTGAGGAGGACGCACCACACTAACTTGTAGTTTTAGCTGAACACTGTGAGCAGGACGCACCGCACTAACTTGTAGTTTTAGCTGAACACTGTGAGGAGGACGCACCACACTAACTTATAGTTTTAGCTGGTCACTGTGAGCAGGATGCACTGCACTAACTTGTAGCTTTAGATGAACACTGTGCAGAGCTCGCAAAAAAATAACTTGTAGGTTTAGCTGAACACTGTGAGGAGGACGCACTGTGCTAACTTGTAGTTTTAGCTGAACACTGTGAGCAGGACGCACTGCACTAACTTGTAGCTTTAGATGAACACTGTGCAGAGGTCTCACTACACTAACTTGTAGGTTTAGCTGAACACTGTGAGCAGGATGCACTGCACTAACTTGTAGCTTTAGATGAACACTGTGCAGAGGTCTCACTACACTAACTTGTAGTTTTAGCTGAACACTGTGAGCAGGACGCACTGCACTAACTTGTAGTTTTAGCTGAACACTGTGAGGAGGACGCACCACACTAACTTGTAGTTTTAGCTGAATACTGTGAGCAGGACGCACTACACTAACTTGTAGTTTTAGCTGAATACTGTGAGCAGGACGCACTACACTAACTTGTAGTTTTAGCTGAACACTGTGAGGAGGACGCACCACACTAACTTGTAGTTTTAGCTGAACACTGTGAGCAGGACGCACTGCACTAACTTGTAGCTTTAGATGAACACTGTGCAGAGTTCTCACTACACTAACTTGTAGGTTTAGCTGAACACTGTGAGCAGGACGCACTGCACTAACTTGTAGCTTTAGATGAACACTGTGCAGAAGTCTCACTACACTAACTTGTAGTTTTAGCTGAACACTGTGAGCAGGACGCACTGCACTAACTTGTAGTTTTAGCTGAACACTGTGAGGAGGACACACCACACTAACTTGTAGTTTTAGCTGAACACTGTGAGCAGGATGCACTACACTAACTTGTAGTTTTAGATGAACACTGTGAGGAGGACGCACCACACTAACTTGTAGTTTTAGCTGAACACTGTGAGCAGGATGCACTGCACTAACTCGTACCTTTAGATGAACACTGTGCAGAGTTCTCACTACACTAACTTGTAGCTTTAGCTGAACACTGTGAGCAGGACGCACTGCACTTACTTATAGCTTTAGATGAACACTGTGCAGAGGTCTCACTACACTAACTTGTAGTTTTAGCTGAACACTGTGAGCAGGACGCACCACACTAACTTGTAGTTTTAGCTGAACACTGTGAGCAGGACGCACTGCACTAACTTGTAGTTTTAGCTGAACACTGTGAAGAGGACGCACCACACTAACTTGTAGTTTTAGCTGAACACTGTGAGCAGAACGCACTGCACTAACTTGTAGCTTTATATGAACACTATGCAGAGCTCGCAAAAAAATAACTTGTAGGTTTAGCTGAACACCGTGAGGAGTACGCACTGCACTAACTTGTAGCTTTAGATGAACACTGTGCAGAGGTCTCACTACACTAACTTGTAGTTTTAGCTGAACACTGTGAGCAGGACGCACTGCACTAACTTGTAGTTTTAGCTGAACACTGTGAGCAGGACGCACTGCACTAACTGTAAATAGTCTAGCTGCCTGACTGTGGTACTAATAGGATCAAAAGAACACCAGCAATTTTCTTCAGGTAGCTGTAAATACTGTAACAAGACAAGCCTGCCTGTCAGTAAGAAGATAACAGGAACGGATCTAGCTAAACTGAAAACAGTGTATATATATATATATGCAACACCTGGGATGCATATATATACACAATATACTGTAAGTGCAGCTAACTCACTGATTGTCCTACCTAATCTATCTAACTCAAATGAAATGACACTGTCTCTCTCTCTATCTATCTCTCTTTCAACCCCCGGAACACACACTACACAGGGTCGCCGTGCAGGCGGCCTTATATAGTGTGGGGCGTGTTCTAAACCCCCTGAGCCATAATTGGCCAAATCCACCCTGGCTTTGGCCAATTACAGCTCTCTCTACCGACGGCGCTGTGATTGACCAAGCATTCGGGTCATAGTGCATGCTTGGCCAATCATCAACCAGCAATGCACTGCGATGCCGCAGTGAATTATGGGCCGTGACGCGCCACACGAATTTGGCGCGAACGGCCCATAACGTTCGGAATTCGGCAAACGACCAAACAGCCAATGTTCGAGTCGAACATGGGTTCGAATCGAACACGAAGCTCATCCCTACTGTTCATGTTTAGTATTGATTGGGTGGTAGCACCCGCCTTCTATCTCATGATGGTATTTTACTATTAAATCCAAGTTAACGTTACATGGCGATACTTTTTGTGTAATGTTCAATGCGACATTTATAAACAAAGTTTTATAAGGAAAAACATTTTTTTACCTGTAGGATTATCCCTGTGTAC
This sequence comes from Aquarana catesbeiana, assembly GCF_042186555.1. Lineage (NCBI taxonomy): Eukaryota > Metazoa > Chordata > Amphibia > Anura > Ranidae > Aquarana > Aquarana catesbeiana. The sequence goes on along the minus strand of NC_133324.1, from coordinate 707,499,079 downwards.
TGTGCTTCAGTAGGTCATACCTCATCCAGGAGGGTTATAATGGACTTTGTAGGAGATGCCTGGTCGGGGTATATGAATGAATTGCATAACAAATGTAATACCTCTACCAGAGATGATTTGGCACTCAACCAGTATCTGGCCAAAGCCAGAAGACTTCTCAAAAAGAAGTCAAATTTATACTGCCATATTGTTTTTTTTCAACAGTATATACTTGATAACATCTGCCCAATGGGACTTAGAATACAATTGTTCCCCTCCTTTAAAAATGTGACACCCGAACTCAAATTTGTTTGGGAACAAGAACTTACCAAATGCAGTATTGAACTGATCAAACTGCTTGTGACCCAATACAAAACAGACCTAACTGCTCTGGACCAGGAACTCATCTCGTTACAGGAACAACACGACTCTGTTAAGAGTCATGCACAGTTTGACAAAAAATGGCAGGAATTGAAAGAATAGCTGAATAGACTTAACAAGGATATCATATCTAAAAAACAAACCAAAATGTTCAGGGACAAGACAGCATTCGTGGAAGGCTATGCCTACCGCTGGCACTTGACGTCACAAAACAACAAAAAAAACCCCGGCAAGGCCCTAAACCCAACAAGAGTGGCTCCAGCTACTCTTCTAGGTAGGAGGATATGGAATCTGACTCCTCTCTTGCCTCTTCCTCTACTCGGCCTTTCTCCCAATCCACTATTACACGTTCTAATTCCAACTCCGGTCCTAGGAAAAGAAGCCTGGGGGGGAATCAACCTCACACTCCGCACCCTAAGAAATGACCTGATGAGTCTGTTAAACATCACCCATCACTGTCAAAAACACATTCTCAAGGTCCACCTGTGGGCTCCAACATGGGTGCCACGGGTGGTACCCATACAACCACGCACTTGGGCCATTTTGCTACGCAGGCACTTGGTATGTTACAAAACACACCTGGTCCCAATGTTAATTCCACTCCTAGTAATGGCTGTAATCTTCCTAACACAATGACACGGCATATCACCAACACGATACCGCTTTTGTCAAGTTCAACAGTACCTACACCTTCCTCTACTAAACAGAGCACTTTGGACGCTCACGTTACCTCTTTAACTATGCCTTCCACAAATTTTCCCTCACCCCTGACCCTACCCCTTCCCACTTAGAACTGGATATCATTAATCTTACCCCTTATTCCTTTTTCCAAGTTGACCTTGATCTCCTTAGATTTGGATTAAGTTTCTGTCCTACATCTCAGATGGATAAATATGATACTATCAAAGATCTGTACCTCTTCTGTAGAAAGGTAACTTACAAATATCTTTTTGATGATCAACATATACGTTCCAAACGCGATAGAGAACTCTCTGAGAGCATTAAGCACTTTACTATGGAGGAGTTTAGGGCCTTTAGAGATCTTATCTTGTTGTTAGAGGAGAATGAGAGGTCTGGGTCCCCAGTATCCACTACTGACACTACTTCTACACCAATTCCTATGGTGTCCAAACCTAAAAAATGTAAACCCAAGTCTAAAAAATTCCCTGATCTCGCAAGTAACCCTCATATTTGGGCCTTTTGACAGCTACCATTGGAGACCCGAGGCGACTCACATTAGATCCCACACCAAAGAACTTGCGGTCTGATCAAATGCAATCACTCACGAAATTACGGCGTTACCCGGATTTAGTTATAAAACAGTCAGATAAAGGGGGTAACATTGTATTAATGACCAACCAGCAATATATAAGAATGTGTATGACCATCCTTAATAACAGGTCCTGGTATTGTAAAATCCCAGTCAACGAATACAAGTCACTCATTGGGGATGCCTATCATGTGGGCCTAATCGACCAGGATACGCATTCCTTTTTGGACAATAAATTTCCTCGTATGGCTACGTTTTATGCGTTACCAAAGATTCATAAGAACTTGCAAGTTCCCCCTGGGTGGCCCATAGTTTCTGAAATAGGCTCACTGACTGAAAATGCGAGTAAATTTGTTGATTTCTTCTTAACTCCTCATGTTCTACGTTTGCCTTCTTACATCCGAGATACCCTTGATCTCTTGAAACATATTGAGGGGGTCGAAATCCCTCCCGACGCCCTGCTCGTGACTTTGGTTGTTGAGGCCTTGTACTCCAGCATCCCTCACGAGCAGGGCATTGGGATGGTTTGCTCCTTCCTTTTGGAGAAAGATCATCATCTATGGCCGTTCAACGAATTCATATTGGGACTACTATTTTTCATTTTGACACACAATTGTTTCATGTTTCACGGTTCCCACTACCTCCAGGTGCAGGGCGTAGCCATGGGCACTTGTTGTGCCCTGGCTTACGTAAATCTGTACCTGGGGGGGTGGGAACGTGATTTATTCTCGAATGATCAACTCAGTAACTATACCAGCGAGGTGTTGTTATGGCTAAGATATATCGACGATATATTTATTATCTGGGTCGGGTCCCAACAAGCATTGCTTTCCTTTGTTGATCACCTTAACATTAACACTTTTAATTTGAAGTTCACTGTCAACAGCAATAGTCATGAAATCTCCTTTCTTGATCTGATGATCTATAAAGATCTTAATAATTGCTTGGCCACTACACTTTATCGTAAGGAAACAGCAGGGAATACAATTCTGCACGCTTCGAGTGCACATCCCCCCACATTAGTACGTAGTATCCCTTACGCACAGTATATTTGGCTCAGGAGGAACTGTACCGTTGACAGCAATTTCAAATACCATGCCAACTTACTCAGGGATAGACTCCTCAAACGCGGGTATTCCAAGTCACTTCTTTGTAAGGCTTTTAATAAAGCCTGTGACCAAACTAGGAACACACTGCTTTACAAGAACAAAAGTAAAGTAGATGAGCATTCAACGGTCAAGTTCATTACGCACTATTCATATCAGCAATACCAACTACGTAATGTACTACAACAACATTGGCACATTCTACATGAGGACCCCATCCTAGGCAAATATGTCAGTGACCATCCGGAGATCGTGTTCAAAATAGCACCATCTCTACATGACAAGTTGACCAAAAGCCATTTTATGCCCTTACAGGACCATACAACCAACCAAATGGGTATGCGGATCTGTGGGCATTGCCCCTTCTGTCCCTGGATTTCCACGGGCCAGAGGTTCCAACTACCAAATGGCGAAATTTTTCGCCCATACTTCCTGGCAGATTGCAATACCCAGGGGGTCGTTTATTTGATGACTTGCAAATGTGGGTTTTTTTATGTTGGCAAGACCATCCGCCACCTATGGCAGAGAATACGAGATCATGTTTATTATTCAGCTAATGGCAAAATGCTCAGCCCCATCAGTAGGCATCTTGATCTCTGTCATAGGTTTGACACCTCTGTTGCAACCTTCATTGCAATGGCAGTGATTCCACAGGATCCGAGAGGGGGTGATTGGGACAGAAGGATACTCCAGCAAGAGGCAAAAAGGATTGAACGCCTGAATGCCACACGCTGGCCAGGCATTAATGAAGTACAGTCTTACAAATCGTTCCTTGGTTAGGCAACTTCCTTCTTTGTTTCTTCTTTGTTTCTCATTTCTTATAAACCTATGATGTCCATAATTCATAATATATAGTTTTATTACTAGTCCATTCTCCCTGTTTTTGGATTGTTGATCCTTCTGTCCCCTCCTCTATCTCGTTGATCCTGATTTGGTTAGCCTTTTATGAATATACTCCAATTTATGAAGTTTTGTCTGTTCAGCTATTTTTGCCGTATTCATCGTGCCAGTATGTCAAGAATCTTTAACTATAGTCACATTGAACTTCACAAGATGTTTGTATGTATTTATTGTGAAATTGTGTATTTTTGAGCTCTATGCACCATGAAGGGGTTTTTACCCCCCTTTCATGATTGTTATTATTTTAGATTGATGTTTACTGGCCCTGCGTTTGGGGCCTGTAATTAGGACCTGGGCGATGCCAACCTCTGGACTCCACTAGCCTGCTGGTCTACTCAGTTACATGTGCGGCCGGGTAGCCGCATTCCACCCCGCTTTTGGGGATGTGTTTTGTGGCTTTAGGTCCAGGCCTGTGGTTTTCGTTTCTCCCTCTGATTGTGGTCTTTGGCTCTCCTCGCAGCTTTTGTTTCCATCTTCTGCAGTGTTTACACACTGCCTGCTAGGAGGAACCACTAGGGGGAGCTCCCAGTCCTGTCACCTACACGGCGGCGCTCCATCCACTTGTCCGCGTCTCTGGCAGCTGACCTACGGTCACTGCGCATGTGCGGACTTACGTGGATGCACGCGCAGCCTTGATCGGTCGAGTCAGGTGTTGCACTTGTTGCACACTTGATTGGGGCGTGTACTAAAGGCTCCCAGCGTAGCCTATTACCACGCCACTTCTGTCCGTGGCGCCTTGGCGTTCGGGCGTCATGTTCATTGCTACTGCAGCCTGGTAAGTGCTTGATCCCTAATGTACCTACTTTGTGGTACAGTTTATTTGGATGTCAATCCTATGTTTGGTGACACTGAGTCTTTGTGTTGCCTCTATAGGTGACCTGTGTTTGACCGCTGCACAACTGCATTGATGGGTATTTACAAAATTCCAGCCTAACCTTGTCTATCTAATTTCTACTGCTGGTGCTCTATAAGGGAACAGCCCATGACCACTGTGTACAGGATTAGTTCTGTGTTTATCCTTTCACATAAGGTGAGACCTTCTGTGTCTGCAGTGATGGCTGCACCTGTAGTTCTTAGTGTGTGGATTAGCCAGTTAGCATTCCTTATCTTTTTTGCAGAACTTGGTTGTTGTTCTGCTATATACTTATACAGCTATATTGACTGGCAGTATAATTCATACTATATTATTTATATTTAGATCTTTTACCATCCACTGTGGCTGAGCCATCTTTCAGGCTGAGCTTGGCAGCATCTGGTGTTCAGCTTTTTACGGCACACGTCCCCGCATGTGACTGTTTATTACCATATGCTTGTTGGTTGATAGTTCCACTGGTTGGCTGTCCTATGATGTTGATGGATATTAATTGAAACGCGAGTAACAAGACTATAATTGAATATTAATATTATGTACTATTTTGGTGTTTGTCCTCTCTCTCTCTTTCCCCAATACAGGTGACTCAAACTGTTCCTGAAGAAGCATTCAATTGCAAAACATGTAGAGCTGTAGTTTGTTGTCTTTGTTGCAATTTGAACGTGAGAGAGCATGAGCCATTGCCTTGCTTTGTATTGCAATGCTTTTTTAACATTTGTGTTTGTTGATTTTTGTATATTTTGTGTATAATAAAATTTTCTTTCTGAATTTTATGATTGGTGCCTACAAAGTCCATTTGTCCACTCCTCTGGGTGTAGTTTTGAGTATTTGTAGATTTAGGACGTTGGCACTGCTCTACCTATTAAGTCTCCACAATCCATCCTGTGGTGAGACTTGGCACTTCTGTTCATGTTTCACCTCTGGCTAGAATCTATTCCACGTTTTCACAGCTCTAACCTTTCCGTATTTGGAGATGAAATCTCTTTTCCTCTAGATGTAAAGAGGGCCCCTTGTCCTCTGTAATGACTGTAAAGTGAATAACTCAACACCAAGTTCACTATATGGACCCCTTATGTATTTGTTCATGTTGATCATATCCCCCTTAATCTCCTCTTCTCAAGAGAGAATTAATTCAGTCCCTCTAATCTTTCTTCATAGCTGAGCTCCTGCATGCCTCATATCAGTTTGGTTGACCTTCTCTGCACTTTGTGACATCAGACATCCCAGTTATTCAAGATCCCAGTTCAGGTTTGGGCCTTTAAATACATTTTGCCAAGAGGAAAGTCCTGCCTTTACATCCACTCAAGGGTGGACTGCTACCTCACCATTTACAATGGTATCCCACCATATCACTTACTTAGGTGTTAGGATTGTTAGTGAGCCATCCTCATTGTACAGCCTGAATTGCACACCTTTGTTCACGAAGATCACCCAAGAGCTGAAAGCATGGATGTCCTTTCTACTCTTGTTTTTATGGAGATGCCACTTATTCAAAATGGTATAGTTTTCTACACTCCTGTATCCCCTGCATACAGTCCTCCTGCTGCTGAAGCACACTAATGTTTACCTTCTAAATAAAATGCTTAACAAATTTCTATGGTGGGGAAAAAAGCTTGCATAGTTCTCCAAAATGTATCTTCCAAAAAAAAAAAAAAAAAGGGAGGGGTGGCTAACTTGCCTAAACTTAGACTTTTTTAACTTATCAAGTTTATTGAGGCATGACCTTGATTGGCTTTCTTGGCAATCTCCCTATTCAGATGTCATGTTGGAAGCAGCTTCCGTGCCCTCCTACAGCTTGGCAGCCTTGCTGCACTTGACATTACGTGCACTACCCGCTTCCCTTCAACATCTCATCTGATTGTGAGGAATACTGTTATAGCCTGGTGATAGATAAGGAAACTACTGTTGTTAATTCATGTTATCCCCATTCCTGCTCATTCATGACAATCCCATGTTCCCTTCTAGTACTGAGCATAAGACGTATACATTCTGGAAACTTGCTCACCATATCTTCCCTTTTTCATTAGGATAGTGGCCACTTCAAATTCATTGGCCCAGGAAAACTCATTGCCCCCCACCACATTTTCTACTTTTTTCAGTTGATAGATTATATTGAGTCTTGTAACCTACCTAGGAACAATCCTCTGTGACAGTCCTTAATAGATTTGGTGCTATGGCAATAGACTTACTCAACCTGTACACTGTACTCTTCCCTGACCACCCATCTCACAACTACTATTTCCCATGGTCCAATGACTTACCAAATGCTTCTGCTGATATTGCCGAGCTGCACCTGGAGTGATACAGATTGACCCGCAATCTTACTATAAATTAAGTTTGGAGAAACGCAATTTAAAACTCTGCACAGATCCTATATTGCATCATTAATCTTTCTGGAAAATGCAATGCTGTCCTTCAGTCCCTGGTGTGACCCTCCTTGTCCCACTTTGGCCCATCATTTCTGGTTCTGCACTGCCATCTCCAAATTTTGGGACCAGATTATTATTACGTGTTGAAGGAATTATGTCCCTCAGAATTCCAAAAGACCCAATGCTGTGCATCTTTGGATGCACCCCCGCAAAAAATACAATGCTTCTTCTTTCACCACCACTACTGTCAAACTCCCTCAATGGGTACTTCTTTGTCTGCTGACAGCGCGTCGAGCCATCCTGAAAGCATGGACATCATCTTTCAATACATCAATTGTAACAGTTAAAAAGGAGCTGAGAGCTCTCATGTACATTGGAAAGATTAATATCATTACCCAGAAGTTTGGGCTTACCAAACATTTCTTCAGCTGCTGGAAGTCGTTAATGAAGCATTCCCTTACAAGCTCAGAAATCCATATCCTTATGAAACCATTTTAATTCACTGAATGGTATGCCAAGGCAAACCTTACTATCTCTCTTGGCAGACTGGAACTACCTGAAGATATCATACCAATCTCCCCTTTCCTCCATCCTGAAAGTTTTCTACCTGAGGCCAACACCTATTTCTTTTCTGCTGTTTTCATGAGGGTTCACAATCTCTTAGTTTTACCCTCATTTGCTCATCTCATGCCTGGCAATATGTTCTTATTTATAGCTTGTTTAGGTTCCCTCTTTGTTTAAGCTATATCCAAGAAGAAGGTACCTTATTCCTGCTTCCCATATACTTTTATTATATACAGTATCTCACAAATACACCCCTCACATTTTTGTAAATATTTTATTATATCTTTTTATGTGACAACACTGAAGAAATGACACTTTGCTACAATGTAAAGTAGTGAGTGTATAGCTTGTATAACAGTGTAAATTTACTGTTTCCTCAAAATAACTCAACACACAGCCATTAATGTCTAAACCACTGGCAAAAAAAGTGAGTACACCCCTAAGTGAAAATGTCCAAATTAGGACCAAAGTGTCAATACTTTGTATGGCCACCATTATTCTCCAGCACCGCCTTAACCCTCTTGGGCATGGAGTTCACCAGAGCTTCAGAGGTCGCCGCTGAATTCCTCTTCCACTTCTCCATGACGACATCACAGAGTTGATGAATGTTAGAGACCTTGCCCTCTTCCACCTTCCATTTGAGGATGCCCCACAGATGCTCAGTAGGGATTAGGTCAGGTGACTTGTTTGGCCAGTCCATCACCTTTACCCTCAGCTTCTTTAACAAGCCAGTGGTCGTCTTGGAGGTGTGTTTGGGGTCATTATCATGTTGGAATACTGCCCTGTGGCCCAGTCTCCGAAGGGAGGGGATCATGCTCTGCTTCAGTATGTCACAGTAAATGTTGGCTTTCATGATTCCCTCAATGAACTGTAGCTCCCCAGTTCTGGCAGCACTCATGCAGCCCCAGACCATGACACTACCACCACCATGCTTCACTGTAGGCAAGACACACTTGTCTTTGTACTCCTCACCTGGTTTCCGCCATACACCCTTGACACCATCTGAATCAAATAAGTTTATCTTGATCTCGTCAGACCACAGGACATGGTTCCAGCAATCCATGTCCATAGTCTGCTTGTCTTTAGCAAACAGTTTGTGGTTATTCTTGTGCATCATCTTTAGAAGAGGCTTCCTTCTGGGACAACAGCCATGCAGACCAATTTGATGCAGTGTGCAGCATATGGTCTGAGCACTGACAGCTTGACCCCCCACCCCTGCAACCTCTGCAGCAATACTGGCAGCATTTATATGTCTATTTTTCCAAAGACAACCTCTGGATATGATGCTGAGCACGTGCACTCAGCTTCTGTGGTCGACCATGGTGAGGCCTTTTATGAGTGGAACTTGTCCTGTTAAACCGCTGTGTGGTCTTGGCCACCATGCTGCAGCTCAGTTTCAGGGTCTTGGCAATCTTCTCAAAGCCTAGGACATCTATATGTAGAGCAACAATTCTTTTTTTTCAGATCCTCAGAGAGTTCTTTGCCATAAGGTGCCATGTTGAACTTCCAGTGACCGGTATGAGAGAGTGAAAGCGATAACACCAAATTTAATACACCTGCTCCCCATTCACACCTGAGACCTTGTAACATGAGTCAAATGACAACAGGGAGGATAAATGGCTAATTGGGCCCAATTTGGACATTTTCACTTAGGGGTGTACTCACTGTTGTCGCCAGTGGTTTAGACATTAATGGCTGTGTGTTGAATTATTTTGAGGGGAGAGCAAATTTACACTGTTATACAAACTGTACACTCACTAATTTACATTGTAGCAAAGTCTAATTTTGTGTTGTCACATGAAAAGATATAATAAAATATTTTCAAAAACGTGAGGGGTGTACTCACTTTTGTGAGATACTGTATGTATCCCCTTTTACCTTATCCCCTCTACAGAGGTTGAATACATTATCATTTGTGTTACTCAATAGACCTCTTACAGTTCCTGTCTTGGATTATGTATGCAGCGATCTATTGCCTTAGGTACTTATCATGTAATTGTGACATGTATATTGTGTTCTTTACTCACACTTCCCCTCTTTATTCTATATTTGTTTTTCAAAAAACCCAATAAAAATGTTTTTAAACAAAAAACCTTCATAAGGCAACAGTGGTGATTAGGGATGAGCTTCGAGTTCGAGTCGAACTCATGTTCGACTCGAACATTAGCTGTTCGCAAGTTCGCCGAACAGCGAACAATTTGGGGTGTTCGTGGCAAATTCGAATGCCGCAGAACACCCTTTAAAAGTCTATGGGAGAAATCAAAAGTGCTAATTTTAAAGGCTTATATGCAAGTTATTGTCATAAAAAGTGTTTGGGGACCCGGGTCCTGCCCCAGGTGACATGGATCAATGCAAAAAAAAAGTTTTAAAAACGGACGTTTTTTCAGGAGCAGTGATTTTAATAATGCTTAAAGTCAAACAATAAAAGTGTAATATCCCTTTAAATTTCGTACCTGGGGGGTGTCTATAGTATGCCTGTAAAGGGGCGCATGTTTCCCGTGTTTAGAACAGTCTGACAGCAAAATGACATTTGGAAGGAAAAAACCCATTTAAAACTACCCGTGGCTATTGCATTGCTGACAATACACATAGAAGTTCATTGATAAAAACGGCATGGGGGGGCGTGGCTTGGCGCGCGGCGGAGATGGCTGCTCATTGAGGAGGCTCTGAGGCACACTTGGGGATTCTAAGCCTTACACCCGACCCACAGCTCACAAATGCCGGGCAGAAAGCTCCATTGGACCCCTGGACCACGGACACGCCGAAATTCAACTTCTGCCAGCGCCAACATCGCGGAAATCTTCCGACACAAATCAGCGGCCCGTAGCGGGACCACGAGAGGCAAGATGGCGCCGACTTCACAGGAGGAGGGAGAGAGCGAAGACTCAATGTCTGCCACTGAAGACATCAGCAGGACCACCCGCTCACGTTCGCAGACATGTCTGTGTTTGCTGCAGACATCAAAGCTACGTTTTCAGCCGCCATAACAGATCTGAAAACTAGCATGATGGTGATAAATGAAAAGATGGCGGCGGCCGAGAATGCAGGCAGACAGAGGGACAAGGCAATTCACAAGCTAGAGATGGTATCATCTATTCATATGCAGCACTTTATTAACATGAATAGACACATTGAAGACCTTGACAATCGGGGGAGGAGATGCAACATCAGAGTCAGGGGGATACCGGAGTCAGTAGAGCAAGATCAGATTACCACAGCACTCCGGAGAGTCTTCAACAGCCTGCTTGAGAGGCAGGAAGACACTGAAATTGATTTTGTTAGAGCTCACAGAGCCCTCAGGCCCAGAGGCTCCGACACCGCACCACCCCGTGACATAATCTGCTGCCTACAGAGTTTTACTACCAAAGAGGAGATTATGCGGAAAGCGAGACAAAATGACCAAATCATTTTTAATGGCGCCACGATCATGCTGTTCCAGGATCTATCGCAGATCACTCTGAAGCACAGACGTGCACTGCGATCCCTACTGGAGAAACTAAGAGCAAAGGACCTGAGATACGCCTGGAGATTTCCCTTCGCCCTCACAGTCACTTATAATGGCCATCAAGCTGTTCTCCGCACACCAGCGGACTTACCTGAGTTCTGTGAATCATTAGGCCTGGAACTATTGGATTTACCGGAGTGGTATGAAGAAATCTTACAACCACCCCTGGTCAGGAGCCCTCCCTACTCCCCGCTCTCTTCCCCAGACAAAAGATTGCCGAAGAAATATAAACAAAACAAAGGAAATAGCTCCTATGCTGATACCCCGAGGAGACTGGCTGGTCCGTCCAGAGCACAGGAATGTGAATAGATGTCCTATGCCATTCTGGTCCTATCCTTAGCAAATCTGTTGTTTACAGCATAACTTTTAACACACAGGAGTTCATGTTATAAATGATGTCGCCCATGGGTTGCCCTCCCCAAAGGGGAAGAAAGGAGAGAAAGGGGAAAGGGGATACCCACTTGCACAAGATTCCTTTTAAGGAGAAGTTCTAACAACACCCCATAACTTTCCGCACAACTGATATTTCCTGAATACGGATACTGGCACAAATCTCGGAGGAGAACTGCTATATCCGAGCCACATCTCTTTTGACTGAGGGAAGGACACTGATCTCAGTTGTGACAGCAGATATGCCCTGGACGTGGTTCACTGATACACCAACATTCCTCACAAGAATCGTTGAGACTTCAGTTGTGAAGCACAAAGATCTGCATAACTGTTTTCCTTTTTTCTTTTTTTTTTTTTTTTTTTTTGTGTTCCCCGGTTCTGACCTGAACCAATTAATATGAGCAGATTTGAAGCAGTTATGTAGCTTGTGGGGGGCCATACCCATGGATGACAGTTAATGTTAACCAGCTAGAGAATAGTTAGATGACATATTTGTTATAGTTATTCCTGTGAGTCTACGTTTGCACGTATAGACCCGAGTTTCCATATTACACATCCTGGTCGGGTGTGATCAATATAATATCACCATTTTTAGTAGTTTGAATCACCGTGTGTGTCTCGCTGAGACCATTCTTATCTAGATAACGCAGTTCTCCAACTACTTGGAGCCTAGGTTACGTCTAGTCGTGGTCGCCTCCCACTGACCCCGCAAATTTTGATTGATATTTATATTACGCCTGGGGGCACTTCTCCATTTGGGGAGGTTTAGAGTCTTTGGAGAGTGAGCCCCATTGTAATAACTTCCTACTGACCTTTCCCCTCTTTCTTTTTCAGTTCGTCTTTCTCTCTCCCCTTTATCTTTTCTTCTAGGACACCTGTCTGTTTGGTGGACGGAGGGCGTCTGTTCGGACCACTAGAGAAATGTATTTCTGGTCGGGGGTCTAGCGCCAAACCTCACATAACAGTTTTGTCTTTACAGATCCGGGCTCCGACCGTCTCCTCCTCTGCAGCCAACATGGTATACTCATCGCTGGGGACCCGGCACCTTGTGATCTCTCACAACATTAGAGGCTTAAACATCCCCGAGCGGCGCTCCACCCTGCTGAGAGAACTTAAAAAAGGTAAACCTCAATTTGTGTTTCTACAAGAGACCCATTTTAAGACAAATAACATTCCTAAATTAACATCCCCACAGTTTCCAAGAGCTTTTCATGCCACAACAGCTGACTCCAAGTTGAAGGGGGTCACGATACTAATAGGCAGAGACACACCATTTAAATTAACCGAACAATTGTGTGACCCTGAGGGCAGATTCGTGTTCCTGAAGGGTTCATACAATGGCCTTCCCTTGACGCTTGCCAATGTGTACTTCCCCAATAAGTCTCACATAACTTTTTGCCAGCACATTGTGGGGAGGTTACAGGAGTTTGCCAATGGCTGCATTATATTAGGAGGAGATTTTAACGTGCCTCTAAATCCACTTTTGGATACGTCCAACGGCAGGACCTGCATTACCTACAAAATCCTGAAAAAGATTAAATCACTCCTACACCGACTCCAGTTGGTGGACTCCTGGCGCTTCCTCAATCCCGACGGTAGAGACTACACCCATTTCTCAGTTCCGCACAACAGATATGCCTGGTTGGATTATTTATTTGTCTCTCAGAGAGATCTATCGAAAATTTCCACTGCGCATATAGGCACCCAAACAATTTCGGATCATGCTCCTATTTCAATAACACTAGATTTGAAGAACACAAACAGACAACAACAGACATGGAGATTGAACACGTCCTTACTGACAGACCAGACGCTCTTGCCAATACTTACGAGACATGTTACCGATTTTTTCAAACACAATAACACACCTGGAGCAGACCCACTACTAGTATGGGAAGCACATAAATGTACTATACGAGGAGTCTTGATAGAGATGGGCTCAAGACGCAAAAAGGAAAAGGTCGCTCAGATTAGAAAATTACTCACCCAAATTGAGACACTGGAACTGTCACACAAACAATCTCTCTCGGAGGCCTCAGCCAAGAGCCTTCTAGAGGCAAGGAAAGAGTTACAGCAGATACTCCACACTAAGGCCAAACGGTTGCTTTTCTTTAAGAGGCGGCTCTATTATGAGTCAGGCGACAAAGCCGGGAGGTTCTTGGCGAGGGCCTTGAGAGAACAAAACTCTAGTAATCAGATAGCTGGAATCAGATCTAAAGAGGGAAAGTTGGAAGTAGCAACTGAAGCAAAAGCAAAACACTTCCACACCTTCGCAAATAAAGTTCATAGACAACTAATAAAATTGTAGTGTGGTAGCAGTATAGAAGAGCAGGAACCACCGGTGACAATAAATATCTGAATGGTGACTTTATCCCTCCACCGCTCTTAGATGGCCCCTCACCTCAGATATTCGACCTGAAACAGGTCACACCGCTTATAGGATTGAATGGATAAATCTGTAAGATACTCCTTCACTTCCTTCAGCTCACAATGCTCAGTGTAGGCAGATGATGAATATAAAATAAGATAGAAAGCAACAAACCATAGTGTTCTCCGTATGTATTTTATTAAAATTGATGAAGACTAAAAAACATCAATAACACTCACATGAAACCGGCACTCCGATCCGAGTGCCGGCCAGCGGGCTTGTGATCGTGTCTGTCGGATGACCGCGGGTGACGTCACACGCTCCTTACCCCCGTACGCGTTACGTCCTATGGGCGGGACTTCATCGGCGTGGGGCGGGATGCGTAGTGACGGCCCGCATTGTTATTATTATACTCCATGGTGACGGCGGCACCAATCAGAAGAACGGGAGCAATGATCGGGAGGTCAAGCGCCTCCCTATCATTAAATAATGGCTATTGATTCCTATTACCCTTTATTCCTAACGGAAATTGCATAGATCAACACCGCCAGCAATGGACAAACTTAAAATATATGATATATAGAGATGATTACTTGCAATATCCAAATGGCATATATCCTCATGCATAGCAAACATTCTAGATCTATATATCAAAATGTGTTAAAACATATTAATTAAATACGCATAAATTGATGCTGCAAAGTCGCATGCAAAGAAGGTCACATAATAAACGCATATTGTATAAAGATGATTGCTTACAATACCCGAATGGCATGTATCACCATGCACAGCAAACACTCTAAATCTCCAAATCAGAGTATTTTAAACATAAAAATTGATAAAAATTAAATGCGCATAAACTAATGCTACAAAATCGCATGTAGAAAGTCGCATACTAAAACTCCATACATAATATGTATGAATAATATCAAAAAAGAAGAAAGACATCAACCCACGGGCATCAGTCAAACACGATCACATATACAATATTAAAAAATTAAAAAAATAGAATTAAAAACAATAGTACAAAACATCATCTATTTGAAATAAAACAATTTAAATCAAAATCAACGTTCATTCCAAAGGGGGAGAGAACTTTGGTCTCATAGATCCAAAACGATTCCCTACGGCTGAGCTGTCTGATGTAATGACCACCCCTCCAGTGTCGCGACACCTTTTCTATCCCCCAAAATTTTAAGCATTTGGGGTCTTTTTGATGAAAAAGGCGAAAATGCCTAGACACACTGTGGGTCTTTACCCCCCGCTTAATGTTACTAATATGCTCTCCAATTCTTATATGAAGTGCTCTTGAGGTCCGGCCCACATACTGAAGGCCACAATCGCACTCCAGCATGTAGACCACCCCCACTGTCGAACACGTAATCAAACCCTCAATTTTGTAACTTTTTTGTGTTGCATATGAAACAAACTCCTTGCGTCTCTTAATATTTCTGCAGGCCTTCCTGCATGTGGCACACTTCCCACATGCATAAAAGCCAGAAAGAAACCTAAATAGGCCACTAGTCACAGTCTTGGGCGGGTCAATGACCCCTGTTGCCACCCGAGCACGTAAAGACGGAGCCTTACGGTATATAAACCGAGGGTGATTGGGAAGAACTGGGCCAAGGGTCCTATCTCCTTTGAGTATAGGCCAATGTCTAGCTATAATATGTTCCAGTTTTTTATACTGGATATTTTAATCAAGTATAATACGATAGCTAGATATATTGGCACTATCCTCCAAGGGTTTAGCCTTGTCAGCGACTACGGTATTTCTATCAATTGCCAATACATTGGCTATTTCTGCATCAACTGAAGCTTGGGAGTACCCTTTCTCCTTGAACCTCTCCGCGAGCACCTGTGACTGTGCAAGAAAGTCATCATCTGAGGTACAGTTACGGCGTAGGCGGATAAATTGGCCTCTGGGTATGTTACAAAGCCAAGATTTATGGTGGCAACTGGTGAGAGGGATATATGCATTCCTATCAGTCGTTTTAAAGTGATTCCTGGTGTGGAAAGCCCCTTCTCCTTTAAATATTTCCAGGTCAAGGAATATAATCTGTTGGTGGCTAATCATCCAAGTTAACTCAATGTTTTTATTATTGGCATTCAGCCCATCCATAAAGATCTGCAGACTGGGCATGTCCCCCTCCCAGACCATAATTAGGTCGTCTATATATCGTCTGTAACACGACAATTGAGGGGGGGATCGTGAAATATAGTATCCTCCTCCCAGTGGGCCATGAACAAATTGGCCACACTGGGAGCGAACCTTGCCCCCATGGCAACTCCTCTTGTCTGCAGGTAGAAGTCCCCATTGAACCAGAAATAATTGTTTAATAAACAAAACTCCAAACTTTCCAATAAAAACTAAATGTGATCACTCGAAAGATTGGAGGTCATCAGAGCCCATCTAACTGAATCTAGGGCCTGTTTGTGGTCAATGATAGTATAGAGAGAGCCCACGTCGGCAGTAATAAGAATGCTAGATGGGGTGCAAGGAAGGGTAGATAAGATTTGAAGAATTTGCTTAGTGTCCCGTAAAAATGATTTGGTTTTTAAAACAAGTGGCTGGAGGAAGAAGTCAAGATATTGGCCCAATCTGGAAGTTACGGAATCAATTCCGTTTACGATCGGACGACCAGGTGGTTGTTCTGCATTCTTGTGCAGTTTAGGTAAAATATAAATGATTGGGGTCCTACAATAGAAGGGGTCCAGGTAAGCAGCTTCTTTAGAATTTAGAATCCCCTTGTTTTTACCTCTTTCTATAAGACAATGTAAATTGTTCTTGAAAGACAACATAGGGTCACTCCTCAGAGGCTCATATGTATTCCTATCGTCCAACAGTTTCTCCATTTCTGCTTGATAATATGTTTTGCTAAGCACAACCAGCCCACCACCCTTATCCGCTGGCCGGATAACTATGTCTTTCCTTTGTTCAAGGGAAGTAATACCTCTCTTGATAGCCTGTGAATCTCTAGCCCTTTTGACCTTGAGTAAATCAAGATCATGGCACACCATATTCCTGAATACCTCTAAGTGTTTGTTGTCATTACAAATAGGATTAAACACAGAGCGATTCCGAAGGTTGGAATGTCTAGAGCTAGTAGTTACGGAAGGGGTGGTATGTGGCACCACATTGGAGAGAAAGTATTTTTTCATATTCAGATTACGTACATATTTCTGAATGCTGATGTAAGCCTGAAATTTGTTCAGGTTACGGACCGGAGCAAACTTCAGGCCCCTATCTAAAACCAATATTTCATCGGCAGTGAGAGGAATACCACTAAGGTTAAAGATGCCAGTACCTAGTGGGGTCTTGACCTTTTGGAATCATCTTCCCCCCTGGACCCTCTCTGTGTTTTCTTTTTAAACTGCCTTGGTCTCTCCTTGGGTCTTGTGGACCTCTCCTCTGGTTCTGGGAATTCGCTTGTTCGGCCGGTTCTCTCACCCATAGGGGGGTCCTTGGAGGTCCCCTCCAGGGGGTCCTCTCCTGCCCTAAAAAATGATTTTGATTGTGTTGTGATACACCTTGAGAGTTTTGCAAAGGGGCATAATAATTGACCCCCCTATGGGTGAGAGAACCGGCCGAACAAGCGAATTCCCAGAACCAGAGGAGAGGTCCACAAGACTCAAGGAGAGACCAAGGCAGTTTAAAAAGAAAACACAGAGAGGGTCCAGGGGGGGAAGACGATTCCAAAAGGTCAAGACCCCACTAGGTACTGGCATCTTTAACCTTAGTGGTATTCCTCTCGCTGCCGATGAAATATTGGTTTTAGATAGGGGCCTGAAGTTTGCTCCGGTCCGTAACCTGAACAAATTTCAGGCTTACATCAGCATTCAGAAATATGTACGTAATCTGAATATGAAAAAATACTTTCTCTCCAATGTGGTGCCACATACCACCCCTTCCGTAACTACTAGCTCTAGACATTCCAACCTTCGGAATCGCTCTGTGTTTAATCCTATTTGTAATGACAACAAACACTTAGAGGTATTCAGGAATATGGTGTGCCATGATCTTGATTTACTCAAGGTCAAAAGGGCTAGAGATTCACAGGCTATCAAGAGAGGTATTACTTCCCTTGAACAAAGGAAAGACATAGTTATCCGGCCAGCGGATAAGGGTGGTGGGCTGGTTGTGCTTAGCAAAACATATTATCAAGCAGAAATGGAGAAACTGTTGAACGATAGGAATACATATGAGCCTCTGAGGAGTGACCCTATGTTGTCTTTCAAGAACAATTTACATTGTCTTATAGAAAGAGGTAAAAACAAGGGGATTCTAAATTCTAAAGAAGCTGCTTACCTGGACCCCTTCTATTGTAGGACCCCAATCATTTATATTTTACCTAAACTGCACAAGAATGCAGAACAACCACCTGGTCGTCCGATCGTAAACGGAATTGATTCCGTAACTTCCAGATTGGGCCAATATCTTGACTTCTTCCTCCAGCCACTTGTTTTAAAAACCAAATCATTTTTACGGGACACTAAGCAAATTCTTCAAATCTTATCTACCCTTCCTTGCACCCCATCTAGCATTCTTATTACTGCCGACGTGGGCTCTCTCTATACTATCATTGACCACAAACAGGCCCTAGATTCAGTTAGATGGGCTCTGATGACCTCCAATCTTTCGAGTGATCACATTTCGTTTTTATTGGAAAGTTTGGAGTTTTGTTTATTAAACAATTATTTCTGGTTCAATGGGGACTTCTACCTGCAGACAAGAGGAGTTGCCATGGGGGCAAGGTTCGCTCCCAGTGTGGCCAATTTGTTCATGGCCCACTGGGAGGAGGACACTATATTTCACGATCCCCCCCTCAATTGTCGTGTTACAGACGATATATAGACGACCTAATTATGGTCTGGGAGGGGGACATGCCCAGTCTGCAGATCTTTATGGATGGGCTAAATGCCAATAATAAAAACATTGAGTTAACTTGGACGATTAGCCACCAACAGATTATATTCCTTGACCTGGAAATATTTAAAGGAGAAGGGGCTTTCCACACCAGGAATCACTTTAAAACGACTGATAGGAATGCATATATCCCTCTCACCAGTTGCCACCATAAATCTTGGCTTTGTAACATACCCAGAGGCCAATTTATCCGCCTACGCCGTAACTGTACCTCAGATGATGACTTTCTTGCACAGTCACAGGTGCTCGCGGAGAGGTTCAAGGAGAAAGGGTACTCCCAAGCTTCAGTTGATGCAGAAATAGCCAATGTATTGGCAATTGATAGAAATACCGTAGTCGCAGACAAGGCTAAACCCTTGGAGGATAGTGCCAATATATCTAGCTATCGTATTATACTTGATTACAATATCCAGTATAAAAAACTGGAACATATTATAGCTAGACATTGGCCTACACTCAAAGGAGATAGGACCCTTGGCCCAGTTCTTCCCGATCACCCTCGGTTTATATACCGTAAGGCTCCGTCTTTACGTGATCGGGTGGCACCAGGGGTCATTGACCCGCCCAAGACTGTGACTAGTGGCCTATTTAGGTTTCTTTCTGGCTTTTATGCATGTGGGAAGTGTGCCACATGCAGGAAGGCCTGCAGAAATATTAAGAGACGCAAGGAGTTTGTTTCATATGCAACACAAAAAAGTTACAAAATTGAGGGTTTGATTACGTGTTCGACAGTGGGGGTGGTCTACATGCTGGAGTGCGATTGTGGCCTTCAGTATGTGGGCCGGACCTCAAGAGCACTTCATATAAGAATTGGAGAGCATATTAGTAACATTAAGCGGGGGGTAAAGACCCACAGTGTGTCTAGGCATTTTCGCCTTTTTCATCAAAAAGACCCCAAATGCTTAAAATTTTGGGGGATAGAAAAGGTGCCGCGACACTGGAGGGGTGGTCATTACATCAGACAGCTCAGCCGTAGGGAATCGTTTTGGATCTATGAGACCAAAGTTCTCTCCCCCTTTGGAATGAACGTTGATTTTGATTTAAATTGTTTTATTTCAAATAGATGATGTTTTGTACTATTGTTTTTAATTCTATTTTTTTAATTTTTTAATATTGTATATGTGATCGTGTTTGACTGATGCCCGTGGGTTGATGTCTTTCTTCTTTTTTGATATTATTCATACATATTATGTATGGAGTTTTAGTATGCGACTTTCTACATGCGATTTTGTAGCATTAGTTTATGCGCATTTAATTTTTATCAATTTTTATGTTTAAAATACTCTGATTTGGAGATTTAGAGTGTTTGCTGTGCATGGTGATACATGCCATTCGGGTATTGTAAGCAATCATCTTTATACAATATGCGTTTATTATGTGACCTTCTTTGCATGCGACTTTGCAGCATCAATTTATGCGTATTTAATTAATATGTTTTAACACATTTTGATATATAGATCTAGAATGTTTGCTATGCATGAGGATATATGCCATTTGGATATTGCAAGTAATCATCTCTATATATCATATATTTTAAGTTTGTCCATTGCTGGCGGTGTTGATCTATGCAATTTCCGTTAGGAATAAAGGGTAATAGGAATCAATAGCCATTATTTAATGATAGGGAGGCGCTTGACCTCCCGATCATTGCTCCCGTTCTTCTGATTGGTGCCGCCGTCACCATGGAGTATAATAATAACAATGCGGGCCGTCACTACGCATCCCGCCCCACGCCGATGAAGTCCCGCCCATAGGACGTAACGCGTACGGGGGTAAGGAGCGTGTGACGTCACCCGCGGTCATCCGACAGACACGATCACAAGCCCGCTGGCCGGCACTCGGATCGGAGTGCCGGTTTCATGTGAGTGTTATTGATGTTTTTTAGTCTTCATCAATTTTAATAAAATACATACGGAGAACACTATGGTTTGTTGCTTTCTATCTTATTTTATATTCATCATCTGCCTACACTGAGCATTGTGAGCTGAAGGAAGTGAAGGAGTATCTTACAGATTTATCCATTCAATCCTATAAGCGGTGTAACCTGTTTCAGGTCGAATATCTGAGGTGAGGGGCCATCTAAGAGCGGTGGAGGGATAAAGTCACCATTCAGATATTTATTGTCACCGGTGGTTCCTGCTCTTCTATACTGCTACCACACTACAATTTTATTAGTTGTCTATGAACTTTATTTGCGCAGCACTTTCTATTTATATACATGTCTTTGAGGTATTTTTTGAGTTGACCTTAGTGCTTGCTTGCATTTATATTGTTATATTAGTCAGCGCTGAATTTTATCACATTACTTCCACACCTTCTACACGAAACTTTATAACCTGCCACCACAACATAAACATTCACAAATGTTGGGAGATAGAGCACAAATCATACAAGACTACATACTAAATAGTGGACTCCCAACCTTGCCCAAGGATGATACAGATTTACTAGAAGCCCCAATCACATCGGAAGAACTTAAACAGGCCATCAAATTACTAAAATCAGGCAAGAGCCCGGGCCCGGACGGATATTCCGCCACATATTACAAATCTTTTATAGAAATTCTAGCTGAACCCCTAAAAAATGCCCTGAACTCCTTATCCAGGCCAAGATGTGTAACTCCAGGTTTCCTTTCAGCACACATTACGGTTTTACCGAAAGAGGGCAAGAACCCCGAGGAGTGTGCTAGTTACCGCCCCATTTCTTTGCTAAACTTGGATGTCAAGTTGTTCGCAAAGATCATTGCACTGAGGATGGGGCCGTTGCTTTCAAAAATAATTGGCCTGGAGCAGGTGGGCTTTATGCCAAACAGGGAGGCCAGAGACAATGTCACTAAGGCACTTTTGCTGACACAGGCTGCTGGGCAGAGGAAGATCGAAGGCTTTCTCCTCTCAACAGATGCGGAGAAGGCCTTCGATCGTGTGGCATGGGACTTTATGCTGGCGGTCTGTAGGGGGGTGGGTCTAGGACCAAACATGTTGAATTGGATCACAGCCCTTTATCAGAATCCGACAGCGGAACTAAAAATAAATGGTATCCTATCAGAAAAAGTATACATCAAAAATGGGACTAGACAGGGCTGTCCCTTATCGCCCCTATTATTTATCCTTTCACTAGAACCCTTTATCAAAACAGTGCAAAAGAATACCGCAATACAGGGTTTCCAGATTAAAAATAAAGAGCACAAGATAGCTGCTTATGCGGACGATTTATTGTTTTTTTTAACAAAACCGACTACAACCCTGCCTAGCCTATTGCATGAATTTGCACAATACGGATATGTATCCAACTTAAAAATCAATTACACAAAGTCAGAGGCTTTGAACCTCTCCCTTCCAGACAGACTGCTCAAGATGACACAGGCAAACTCGACTTTCAAATGGGACAAGACCAAACTAAAATATTTGGGGATCTGGCTTACACCATCTTTAAAAACTGCCTTTGAGAGAAATTTTGTGATCTTTCTTAAAAATTGTGCGAAAGATCTAACAAAGTGGAATGAGAAGTTTTTCTCTTGGTTCGGTAGAGCGGCCATAGTAAAAATGGTTATATTGCCCAAATTTCTGTATCTAACCCGCTCATTACCGATAGAGATTCCTCAGAAGTTTTTCAATGAACTTAAT
The DNA here is from genome assembly GCF_042186555.1 of Aquarana catesbeiana. Taxonomy (NCBI): domain Eukaryota; kingdom Metazoa; phylum Chordata; class Amphibia; order Anura; family Ranidae; genus Aquarana; species Aquarana catesbeiana. The sequence goes on along the minus strand of NC_133324.1, from coordinate 707,476,826 downwards.
ACAATGGTCACAAGATTTCTCTGGCAACATAAAAAACCCAGAATCAAACTAGACACCTTGGTTAAACCCAAAGACCTAGGAGGAATTCAATTCCCGAACTTCCGCAGATATTATCAGGCCTCACATATAACCAGAATCATTGACTGGCATTGCCATGATTTAATGAAGGACTGGGTTACCCTAGAGACAACACTCGCAACGCTTCCGCTTAAATACTTACCATGGTCCTCCCTCAAAACACTACCTCATGTCATCCGGACACACCCGATAACTGGCACGACGTTGAAGGTCATTAATCTGATAGCCAAACACAGAAAACTAACTACAATACCTGGTCCCTTAACGCCCCTGTCAGACAACCCAGATTTTACATCAGGTCTACATAATCCGACCCTCAGGTCGACTCCGGTGAAGGAGCCCCTACTAGCTGGGGACTGCTTTACTGAAAACAAATTCAGAGAATGGTCGTCTTTTAAGACAGATATGAACTGACCCCAACTGAAGCAGTGGACATACTTCCAGATAAGAAGTTATTTAAGTAACATTAAAGAACCCCAAACACTATATAGACCCCTAACGGCCTTGGAGTCAGTCTGTAGGGAGGGGATTCCAATTGAAAAGGCTACCTCTATTGCATACATGTGGTTGAGTCGCTCGGGAGCGGATGCATCGGACGGGCACAGGAGGAGATGGTCGGAGGAACTTGACACGGAGATTTCAGACAAACAATGGAGGTACGTGGCCATTCTAGCACATAAATGTTCCATAAGCACAAAATTGCAAGAGACAAATTACAAACTTCTGACCCATTGGTACAGTACTCCTGACAAACTACATAAATGGGACAAACAAAAACCGGACACATGCTGGAGATGCCTCTCTGAGAAGGGCACGCTAGCACACATTTGGTGGTACTGCTCCAACATCAAACCATACTGGAATGAGGTAAAGGCCTTAATTAAAAAAATTACAGAAACTAGAGTAGAGCTAACTCCAGCATGTTGTTTACTACACCTGGCCAACTCCTCTTTTAAATGCTATAAACGTTCATTGACGATTCATCTTCTCAATGCAGCTAAATCTCAAATTCCTCTACACTGGCTGTCTACGTCTACTCCCTCTGTTAGGGGGTGGCTGTCAAAGGTTAGCGAAATCCATGAGATGGAAGACACACTGGCCCAAGACAAAGGCCAGATTGAACGATTCCACAAAACGTGGCAGCCGTGGCTGCTTTTCAAGCACTCTGCAGATTTTCCTACCTGAATTATAGGTGGGAAGGACGCTGGAGCCATGGGCGGGGGTCTTGCCTCTATATCTTATGGGTGTCCTCTACTCCATTTTTTCCCACTACACTCCATTTTTTCCCACTCCACTTTCACTTACTGTTTCCTTTACATCTACTTCCTTATCTCTCGCTGACTAATCTTTAACATATGTTCTCACTGGTATATAAATACATTACATGTACTTCTCTCTTAGGTATGAGTAAGATTTTTTCAGATAACTACAGAGATCTCGGTTCTACAGGTTATCAACAATAAATACTCTGAATAGCTGATAGGAGAATTCTGCTGCATTGGATAGTGCAGAGCAGATAGTAATCCTATATTTGATACAGACACAAAATTAACTTAATAGAAACAACCTTAGATTCGTGGTGTTTGAAAAGTAATGAAACCTTCATACGAACTTGACACTTACAATTTATTTTGTAAAAGACGAAAAGTACGCAGTTGCACCTGCGAAATTTGCAATGTACAAAGCATTTCTATGTTTCTTTCTTTCTTTCAATAAACTTGGAATGAAAAAAAAGATAAAAACGGCATGGGAATTCCCCACAGGGAAACCCCGAACCAAAACACCTTGTCCCCATGTTGATGAGGACAAGGGCCTCATCCCCACAACCCTGGCCGGTGGTTGTGGGGGTCTGCGGGCGGGGGGCTTATCAGAATCTGGAAGCCCCCTTTAACAAGGGGACCACCAGATCCCGGCCCCCCCCTGTGTGAAATGGTAAGGAGGTACAAAAGTACCCCTACCATTTCACTAAAAAACTGTCAAAAATGTTAAAAATGACAAGAGACAGTTTTTGACAATTCCTTTATTTAAATGCTTCTTCTTTCTTCTATCTTCCTTCATCTTCTTCTTCTTCTGGTTCTTCTGGCTCTTCTGGTTCTTCCTCCGGCATTCTCATCCAGCATCTCCTCCGCTGCGTCTTCTATCTTCTTCTCCTCGGGCCGCTCCTCACCCATGGCATGGGGGGAGGCTCCCGCTCTTCTCTTCATCTTCTTCTTCATCCTCTTCTCTTCTTCCTTCTTCTCTTCTTCTCTTCATTTTCTTCTCCGGGCTGCTCCGCATCCATGCTGGCATGGAGGGAGGCTCCCGCTGTGTGACGGCGTCTCCTTGTCTGACGGTTCTTAAATAACGGGGGGCAGGGCCACCCGGTGACCCCGCCCCCTCTGATGCACTGGACATGACGGGACTTCCCTGTGGCATTCCCCGTGACGTCACAGGGAAGTCCCGTCAAGTCACCGTGCATCAGAGGGGGGTGGGGTCACTGGGTGGCCCCGCCTCACCCCTATTTAAGAACCGTCAGACGTGGAGACACCGTCACACAGCGGGAGCCTCCCTCCATGCCAGCATGGATGCGGAGCGGCCCGGAGAAGAAAATGAAGAAGAGAAGAAGGAAGAAGAGAAGAGGATGAAGAAGAAGATGAAGAGAAGAGCGGGAGCCTCCCCCCATGCCATGGGTGCGAAGCGGCCCGAGGAGAAGAAGATAGAAGACGCCGCGGAGGAGATGCTGGACGAGAACGCCGGAGGAAGAACCAGAAGAGCCAGAAGAACCAGAAGAAGAAGAAGATGAAGGAAGATAGAAGAAAGAAGAAGCATTTAAATAAAGGAATTGTCAAAAACTGTCTCTTGTCATTTTTAACATTTTTGACCGTTTTTTTTTGTGAAATGGTAGGGGTAAGTACCCCCTTACCATTTCACACAGGGAGGGGCCGGGATCTGGGGGTCCCCTTGTTAAAGGGGGCTTCCAGATTCTGATAAGCCCCCGCCCACAGACCCCCACAACCACTGGCCAGGGTTGTGGGGATGAGGCCCTTGTCCTCATCAACATGGGGACAAGGTGTTTTGGGGGGCTACCCCAAAGCACCCTCCCAATGTTGAGGGCATGTGGCCTGGTACGGTTCAGGAGGGGGGGCTGCACTCTCGTCCCCCCCTCTTTTCCTGCGTCCTGCCAGGTTGCGTGCTCGGATAAGGGTCTGGTATGGATTTTTGGGGGGAACCTACGCCGTTTTTTTTTTTTTTTTGGCGCGGGGTTCCCCTTAAAATCCATACCAGACCTGAAGGGTCTGGTATGGAATTTAGGGGGAACCCCACATCATTTTTTTTTTTAAATTTTGGCCGGGGTTCCCCTTAATATCCATACCAGACCTGAAGGGCCTGGTATGGAATTAAGGGGGACTCCCACGTCATTTTTTTTTTAAATTTTGGTTCGGGGTTTCCCTGTGGGGAATTCCCATGCCATTTTTATCAATGAACTTCTATGTGTATTGTCGGCAATGCAATAGCCACGGGTAGTTTTAAATGGGTTTTTTCCTTCCAAATGTCATTTTGCTGTCAGACTGTTCTAAACATGGGAAACATGCGCCCCTTTACAGGCATACTATAGACACCCCCCAGGTACGAAATTTAAAGGGACATTACACTTTTATTGTTTGACTTTAAGCATTATTAAAATCACTGCTCCTGAAAAAACGACAGTTTTTAAAACTATTTTTCGCATTGATCCATGTCCCCAGGGGCAGGACCCGGGTCCCCAAACACTTTTTATGACAATAACTTGCATATAAGCCTTTAAAATTAGCACTTTTGATTATTCATGTTCGTGTCCCATAGACTTTAACGGTGTTCGCGTGTTCGAGCGAACTTTTTTCCTGTTCGCATGTTCTGGTGCGAACCGAACAGGGGGGTGTTCGGCTCATCCCTAGTGGTGATAAAGGACAATATGACGGGTGTGGAAGTGAACAAGGAAATAATAACTGGTGTGGTGGTAATCAGGGACACTGTAAGTGGGGTGGAGATGATTAGGGACATAATGACTGATGTGTTGATGACTAACTGGTGTGGCAGTGATCAGTGACACAGTAACTGGTGTGATGTGTCTAAAAAGTTTGGTGAATGGTATCAGAAAACAAACAAAACAGAAGATACAAACAAATTACCTTTTTTGGCCTTCAAACTAACCACCAACCCTAACAAACTTTTGGCAACGTTCATAAAGCTTCTGAAAACTGTCAGCAAAAGGCTCTTTAGGAATTGATTGCAGAACCATTGCCATGACGTCTGCAAAACATGTGCCTTTCATGACGCTCTGCAGGTGGGGAATTTTGGATTCTGAATCGAACTGGTAGCACCAGGTCTCATCCCTGTGATGATGGTTTTCAGAAAGGATGGATCCTGGTCACACATGATAATGAAATCTCCATCCGTTTTGCTTTCTTTTCATCTGTCAGATTGTGTGCCAAAAACAGATCTTCCGCTTACCCACTCTCGGGTGGAGTCCATGCTCGCAACGTTACCACGCCCGCCGACCATATGAGGCTGTTGGCTTGAATCCCGGGATATACTGTATGCTTGTTTTTAACTGACTCTATGTACATAGTTGGTATCTTTTATCCTTAATACATTTTCTACCGTTTCACACTTTAGGAGTTTCATTGATTCTTCTCACATGCATAATTTGCCGGTGAACCATTGATTATTCCCTATGCAAGTGTTCCCATTGGACACCAAAGAAAAGCCACAGAGGTCTCCCAGTTTCGCTTCAAAGGAAAGAGGGTTGATGACTCCTGTCTAAATGATATTCAATCATACTGCGCTCATGGCTCTTATAATCTAGAGTCCATTTACTCTGGTAAGCAGCCATCTCATATTATATGGTGGAGGTGCACCTGGGTGTTTCACCTTTTATACAATATTCACTATCGAGGTGTTTCATGGTTGGACTATATCACTTCTATATGGACTGTAATATTTATGGGACTTTATTTCTTTGTCATTTTAGTGTGGCAATTCTTTGTCTTGTATATGTGGTTTACAATCTTATCTGTATTGTTTTTGCCAGCGGCTTTCTAATTTGGGTATATCTGTGCAATATCTTTTAAATTTTACTACACTATACAACTCTACACAGATCTATCTAAATACACATTTGATCTCAGGAGGCAGCTTTCAATGATCACTAAAGTGCTCTGTAACCACAAGATAGAGTACAAATGGAAACAACTCTCCAAACTTACAGTAGAAAAAACGGCACCTACCATACCATAGCCCCAGTAGAGGCAGACCTTTGTCTACTGTGTTTCTGGGTTGCTGGGACATATTACCAAAACCAAAAGTGCCTGCAAGAGCATGCTAATCACCAGAGAAAGTTATCCCTCAGTGGTACACAGCTAATGAAATTGCACGCCACAGTCCTTGGTGATCTAACACCATCAATTATACATCATCTTTACCAATACACCTTGTTCAGCTCCCTAGCCACACTGTTGGCCTTTGGAACTTGAACCTCAACTTTGGAAAATGCAGGAATGTTGTACCTTATGTAGCTGCACTTTTATGTTTATTTTTTTTTTGTTTGTTCCCTAGATTCTTCCATCTATGAATCCATCTAGGTAGGACATCTACTTCAGCTTCCCTTCTGCCAAGACAGAACCTGTGAATACCTACTTCCAGCTTACAAGAACGGCAGTCATATGCTTTGTTTGAAAACCTCCTGTGGGCTTGTAAGTACAAAACCAGCTGAAATACATCACACCTATCATGGAACCTAAACTTTTGACTCAAAATGCCAAGGATATAAACCACCGACTATAAGAGCCTCATTATGGCAAATAGCAAAGGCACACTCCTGCAACATCTTATGTGTTCAAGAAACGCTTCCAAAACACTGTAGCCCCAGACTGTACATATAAATATTTTCCTCATATCTGTAAAGCATCTGGCCCAAAGACAAATCAGGTTGTCAACTACACGATAGCATCCTGGACTCCAACGGACAATACATTATCTTGATATGTACTATTGACAACACTGCTATCACCCTAGCAATGGTATATGCCCCTAACAGTCGGCAAGTACATTTTCTTACTAAGGTTTTAAAGAAAATCTGACGTGTATGAAAGGGGTTTCTGATCCTGTATGCAGATTTTAATATAGTACCAGATCCCCTAATTGACACAACTAATCCTGGCTCTAGACATGCTTCCGCCATGGGCAAATTCATCTGTAATAATGATCTTTATGATGTATGGCTCTGTCATCATCCTACAGAAAGAGAGTATACTTTCTACTCCCCTGTTCATAATACCTATACATGCTTGGATTACTTTCTAACTGATAAATGGTTGTTGCAAATGATTGGTCTGACATTGCACCCATAACCTGGTCAGACCATGCACCCACTAGCATTACTATATCGAACTTATATACAAATCTTTCTGGCCCTGGCTCCATACTCACCTTACACCAATGTACTTTATCTCATGTAAGTACCCAAGATTGACAATCTTGCCTTTTCCTGTTACTCCTAGTGCTATATTAAACTAATTATATTCTATATTTTGTAGATATTTTTGAGCATCCACCCCTGAGAAAGTGTATCATACACGAAACGCGTCAGCAATTTAGGATGCAGTCATATGCCTGCCAAAAAGAATCTATCTAGACCCACTATCTACAACCAATGTTTACAATGTTTACATATCTTTTATAACATTTCAATGTGCTGCTTAGATGACATGTCTGTATACATGTATGAATTTACAACAAACATTTACTTATCAATTCATTTTATATCCTTTACCGTGAAGCCAATATGTATGCAATCATGATGTTTTTTTTGATGTCCATGCCCTGAATGCATGTGTGTGCACTTGTCTGTTCATAATTGTAATGTATTTATACATCCATCTATGCCAATTAAATGCTTTACAATCTATACCTCCACTAGTCAATGGTCTCATCTAAAGTCCCAACCTCCCTTTTCTTGTGTATCTAACTGATAAATGGTTGTTACAAACAATTGGTCTGACATTACACCCATTACCTGGTCAGACCATACACCCGCTAGCATTATTATACCCAACCTCTCATTTCCCCCCACCATATAAGATCTGGAGATCTAACACACACATTCTGAAAACATCTCCCTATGCAGTTCTCCTGCAGAAACAAATAGTGGTATTTTTGCAATACAATGTGGGTTTGGTTTTATACTCAGTCACTCAATGGAATGCACACAAGGCATTTACCATGGGGATGCTCATTCAACTCCAGCCAAAAAGAAGAAGACGACGACACAGTGTATAGATCAGCTCATCAACTGTTGGGAGCGTGTAAATGCTCCTGTTCTTTGACAGCTGCTGGTCTCATTCCAGCATCCTGGTTTTGGTTGTGATACATTCTCTCTGCCTGTCCCCCTGCAAGGTGATTGATGTGGTCAGCCTCTGGGTGGAGACCAAACCTGATTTAAGCCAGTCAAGACTGCAGTCTCATGCTTGATAGCATGTGTAATACGTGCAAGCTCTCTGTCTGTCCTGCTCTGCTGCTTGAATTCCCCTATTTGTGACCACAGATTTGATATTGACTATTCTCTAAACTCTGCCTGCCTTTTGACTATGGTTTTACCCCAACTATTCTGAACCTTGCCTGCCTTGTACCTATGGCTGTCAAGGAACCACACTACCTGTCTGCTAACTGCACATAACCAAGTACCTGTTTGCTTTGCTCAGTTTGCACATGCCCTGGCATGGTGACCAGGCACTATAGCATGGTGTATAAATCCCTCCTTTGCACTTGAAAGCATTCAAAATGCCAAGATCTGCGTTTTTGAATACTTTTGATTTTTTAAAACTGGCGCCTTTAAGACTCCAGTAAAGTGGAAGTGATGTAATGACATCACTTTCAGGTTACTACATCTGAAACCTAATCAAAGCCAATTGTGACTTTCTTCAGGTCTCTTGACCAGCTGGCGGGAATGCCGGCTGGTTGCTCTGGTCTCCCAGTAGGACAGGATAGCTTGAGAACGTGGGGGAAGGCAGCAGGAGGGGGGGAAATGTCCCCTCCCGCTGCTTCTAAAAAACAACTGAGCAGCTGCTTAGCCGCTCCGGTTAGTAGTATTACAAGAGAGCCGACCATTGGCTCTAAACAACGGTCCTGTGGTGATGCCTGCAGCTGCAGGCATCAATCAGTTACAACCACTTGAAACCAAATGACATACAGGTACACGGTTAGGCAGCAAGTGGTTAAGTTGTATGCCAACTTACTATCGACCCATCTTATGGATTACATGCCCTTTCTGATACATAGAGACCAAGCAGGGTTTATGAAAGGCAGACAATCATCCGACGCATAATAAATATCTAATAAATATCTATTTTGCGGAACACACCAGAACGCTTTCTCTGTTCATTTCACTGGATGCAGAGAAGGCATTCAATAGAGTTAATTGTGGATACCTTAAGCCATATTATGTAAATTTGGGTTCAAAGACAGAATTCTGACAGCCATAACTGCTCTGTACTCTCACTTCTCCTCCCAGATTTATGTTAATGAAATGCTTTCCCAATCTTTTTGAATAACAAATGGCACCAGACAAAGTGTCCTTATCCCCCTTATTTTAAACTTGGTTATGGAACCATTAGCAGAATGTATCTGTTCAGACTCTTCTATATCTGGCGTCAAAGTGGGGACCACAGATTATAAAATAAGTCTATTTGTGGATGGTGTCTGCCTCATGTATACTAATCCGTTCACTTCCCTACCACAAATACAAAACATTCTTACAGACTTTGGAGAGGTCTTCTACCATAAAGTCAATGACACCATATCCATATCCTTGATCAAGGTGTGAATGAGGTGACACTGAATTTATTAGGAAATCTTTATCCCTATTTGTGGAACGACTCGGGGTTAGCAAACTTAGGCATAGCATTAACCAAATCCACTAAAACATTATTCTGCACCAACTTCTTCCCCTTTAGGTAGAAATTTGCCCTAGAGCTTCAAGAGCTATTTAAATTTGAATTCTTCTGGGCAGGCTTAATAGCAGAATTCAAAATGCTAGTCCTACCCACACTTTTATATCTATTTAGAACTCTTCCAATCTGTATTCCAAATTCTACCTTAAATTGCTATAACTCCTACTAACCAGATATGTATGGCAGGGAAAGAAACCATGCTGCGCTTACAACACCCTACTTAAACATAAATCTATAGGGTGCTCAAATTTACCTGATCTGATGAACTACTATCATTTCACTATCTTGTCACAATTGAAAGAATGGTTTCGACCCACCCCCTCTACCCTATGGGGTGAATTAGAATACTCAGTGGTACCACATAACAATCTACAACTTTGGCTCTATAGCAGACACCCTGGATCCATTATACCAGTTTACTCCCCCCTATTAAAGCCTCAGCCCTAGCTTGGTGGAGGCTGATGTCCTCCACTTGGACAAACACCCAAACAATAAAACTAGCGCCTCCAATCACCATCCTAAAGCTCTTCATTTGGACCAAAGATATTTCCATTACAATTGACAAATTCTTTAATAAAGGGGTCCTAAAACCCTTTACCCAACTTACTGGGGAACTAAACCTATCCTCCTCCAGCTACTACCAAAATGTTCAAATAGCCCATTGTCTCAAACAATACACACATATTAGTGTCCCCTTACCACCACGGGTATGGGCATAGTTTTTTTTTTTTTATCCAAGAAAAAGTTTTTATTGAACATGTACATACAGTCCAAGAAATCCACAGTTAAATTATACATAGTGGCCTAAACAGGCGTAGTTCCATAATAGAATCAAGCTCATACAATAATATAAAGTACTTCCCACTGTTAGAGAATAAAATAGGAAATAAGATCGCTGCCTCCTCCTCTTTCCAAATTCCAACCCTCTATCTGTAACCAGCAGGAGCACTGAGCTCCATTCAGGACTAATGCAGGGTGCACCATGCCTTCAGCCATTATTAAGGCGCAGTAATCTATCCATGACCAGGTCCTCAGGGGCTAGCCCAGGAGTGCCTAGCCATGGTTCCCATAGTTTGTCAAATTTCCTTGAGCATCCCCTGTGTTGGTATATAATTTTCTCCATTCTTAATATATTTCCTAGTGCAGTAATCCATTCCTTGACTGAAGGAGGCGTTTCAGATTTCCAATGTACCATGATTAGCTTACGGGCCACAAAAAGGGCTCTAGATAAAGCTTCCCTGACATGGGGTTCCCACTCTAGTTCATCTAACACATTCAAAATACAGTGTCTAGAGTCCAGTGGAATTGAGACCCCAAACACTGCGTTCAGCGTGTCCACCACCCCCTTCCAGTACATATGCAATCTGGGACATCTCCATAGCATATGTATTAAATCTCCATGATCTCTCTTACATCTAGTACAGGTTGGGGTGGAAAGAAGTCCCATATTATGTAGCCTATGGGGTGTATAATACGCTCTCAAAAGTGTATATAGTTGCGTTAGTCTTTGCGTTACATTCAGTGAGCATATGGAAACTGACTGCAAGACCTCCTCCCATTGATCCTCATCCAAGGGTCCAACATCCAACTCCCATTTCCCTTTCACTGTCAAGGGATGTTTTAGAAGGTATTTGTGGAGTAAGGTGCTATAGCTCTGGGAAATGAATCCTTTAGAGGTCTCCGCCCCTTTAAGAAAATCGACCAAAGGGTTCAAGCTAGTATGCCAATCAGAGGTTTTTGACTGTGCTTCAAATGCGTGTCTAAGTTGCATATAATAAAAAAGCATGGAGGTCGGAAGATTATATAGGTCCCTTAAATTGTCAAATAAACGCAATTTACCCTCACTTATGATTTGCTTTAGGTAGAGAATGCCAAACCTCTTCCACCTCTCCGCATGTTGTAGTTTGGCGAGTTCTGGGTAGGATTCATTTCCCCATATAGGACTATACTCATTGATACCTGTCGTCTCCTGAATATACTTAGTTTTGTTCCATATTTTTTGTATGAGGGCATAAGTGGGGAAACATTTCTGAGGCTTGCTAAAAGCCACGGCCTCTAAAGCCGTGGGAACGGATTTACCCCCTATCGTATGTAATATTATATATTCTGAAGCGCTAGGAATCCTGGCAGTAGACTCCCCTTCCATGGCCATGGTGCCTATTAAATGTTGTATTTGCGATGACAAGTAATAAAGCCATGGATTTGGTAATGCAAGGCCACCTTCATCTTTAGGGCGTTGTAAATTTTCTAGTTTTATCCTTGGTGGGCGGTTCTTCCATATCAGTTCACGAAAAATGGCATTAGCTATCCTGAATATCTTAAGTGGGATGACTACCGGTGAATTATGTAGTATGTATAGCAGTTGAGGCATTAGAATCATTTTAATTAGATTCACTTTGCCTGCAACCGACATACACAGAGCATTCCAGGTTTTAACTTGTAGACGAAATCGAGCCAGCAGTGGGGAAATATTCAGCTGACTATATTCCCTAATCTTAGGAGAGACCTGTATCCCCAGGTATCTGAAGGAAGAGGACACAGGGATTCCCCCAACTTTCTCTTCATTTAATAATCTTGTATCTTCTATTGGCATTAGGGCTGATTTGGTCCAGTTTATTTTAAGGCCGAAAATTCCCCAAAGTGAACCACTGTATCCATTGTATTTTTTAGGGAGTGGTCAGTATCACCCAAAAGAATCATGGTGTCATCCGCATAGAGCATCACCTTCTCCTGTCTATCACCATAGCAGAAGACGGTGATATCCCCGCAGTCTCTAATTCGTATTGCCAATGGCTCTATGGCCAGGGCAAACAACAGGGGGGACAAAGGGCACCCCTGCCGTGTACCCCGCCCCAGATCAAAGGGCAGCAATATTCTACCCGCCTCTCTAATTATCGCCTGAGGGCAATGATATAGCAAACGCACCCAAGAAATATATATCTCTCCAAAGCCAAATCTCCTCATTACCTCCCATAGGTATGGCCATTCCACGCTGTCAAATGCTTTCATCGCATCTAGAGACAGCAATGCCCTCTTACCTTTATTATCCAGTGGGGACTGCATGTTAAGATATAGTCTCCTAAGGTTTATTGCTGTAGATTTGTTGGGCATAGATCCCGCCTGATCAGGGTTTATAATTGGGGCAACTGTCTTATTCAACCTGATAGCCAAAGCCTTTGCTAATATTTTGATGTCTGACTGCAATAGGGATATCGGTCTATATGAGGCCGGGTCTACGGGGTCCTTGCCTGGTTTTAAAATTAATACAATGTGGGCTCTAGACATGGAGGGTGGTAGGGTATTATGCTCCCTAGCAGTTAGAAATACATTTAAGAGCTTGGGGAGTAATATCTCAGAATAGGTTTTATAGATTTCCATAGGGATACCGTCCCCCCCGGAGGCCTTACAGTTAGGGAATTCAGCCACCGCCTCCTGCAACTTGTCAAGAGTTAAAGGGGCATCTAATTCTTTTCTCTGGGAGTCCGTAAGCTGTGGAAATACAATGCCATCCAAGTAATTTGACAACTCCTCGGAACTATATCTGGAAGAGGAACAGTATAGCTGCTCATAGAACTCCGCCAACGTCTGGAGTACCTGATCTGGGGAGTGTACCAGTCGCCCGTCAGCCTTTTTTATGGACCCGATTGCCGGAGATCTCTTATCAGAATTAGCTATTCTAGCTAAAAGGCGTCCGGTCATTTCCCCTTCCTCAAAAAAGGCAGTCTTAGAAAAAAACCTCTTTTTGTCCGCCGAGGAGGTCAGCAGGTGCTCATAAGCTGATTGAGCCGACTGCCAAGCCTCCCTTGTGGAGTCAGTTGGGTCTTGGACATACTTTGCCTCAAGGGAGCAGGCATGGGATTCCAGTGTGTCCCGTAGCGCTTCAGAATGTTTCTTAATCTTGGTAACCTCATTACTAAGTATTCTCTTAAGGTGTGTTTTGAAGCCCTCCCATTCTGCAAGGGTAGACAATGAGCCCGGTTGACATGAAAAAAACTTTTTTATGTTGCCTTCTAAGTTCTCAGGGGAGGTAAAAAGCTGAAGCCAAAAGGCATTAAATTTCCACGGTACCTTAGGGAGTGTGGATTGGTGGGATACAATAAGATTTATCACCATATAGGAGTGATCAGATACACACCAAGGTTTGTACGAAATGTCTAGCACCGAGGAGAGCATAGCCGGGTTTCCCACTGCCAAATCTATTCTAGATAATGAACCGTGTGATTTCGAGAAACAGGAGAACTGTTTAGCAGTGGGATTCCGGTGTCTCCATAAATCCAGCCATCCCACTTCCTGTAGCAATCTAGCCAACGGAGTTAGCCTATAAGGAGCTGGGGTGCTCGGGCCCGGGTGTTTATCCAGGGCCGGAGCCAGCCAGCTGTTGAAATCGCCCACTAGCAGTAACGGGAGATCCGGCTTCCCCTCCAGAAATTCCAGGAGGAGCCGGAGTACCCAAGCATTAAACGGGGGAGGGATGTACACACAAGCCAGGACACACTTCAGAATACCAATGCGACAATGCAAAAATACAAATCTACCCTCCTGATCTATTTTTGACTCAAATTCCTGATAGTCCAGGGAGCTGTGTATCACTACACTCACCCCCCGAGAAAAGGAGGTGTGGATGGAGTGGTACGACCACCTGATCCATCTATATCTCATACAGCTTTTAGAATCAGACGTTAAATGTGTTTCCTGCAAACAGATAACCACAGGATAAAACTTTTTCAGACATGAGAAAATCATAGTGCGTTTCAGGGGAGAGTTCATGCCCCTGACATTCCAGGAGATCACCGGTGAACCTGCCATGGCAAAAACACAGTTAGCTGTGAGGGAAGGTCAGAAGGTGGCTTGCTTGCATAGAGACCACCAAGATCCTGTTTGGAGAAATTGCAGCAGGCTTGAGTGGGATCAAAATAGCAGAAGGTTAGTGGGAGTAAGATTCTTGGACTGCGGTAAGAGACAGGATGTATAAAATAACATAGCACAATGGTGCCAACAAACAGCAGTGCAACTGCACTAAGGTATTTCCTTTTGTGATTTGACGCTCTCACTCCTGTGAGAGCCCAAGCGAAAATAAACAAAATGGGCATCCTGATGAGCCAAGCCAACGAGGTAGGCCCGTTGGGCCCAACACGGCCTAAAAACAGACCAACTAATACTTCACACATCGCAAGTCAAGTAAAGGGGGTTTCACAGTTCAGTTCCTTTCACTGAAGAGATATGGGATGATTCCCGGCAATTGGGTAACTTGGAAGAGGTCAGGTGAGTTGGTAGATTATGGTAAAAGGTGTAAAAACAAAAAATATAAACGGTATGGTAATGACTTTGTGGAGCAGAAAAGACAGCAAGAAAGAGAGAGTGTGGCATCTCAATGTGTGGACAGCACTCTTAACATCTGGAAGTATGTCCCGTTCAGTCACCCTTCACATCAGCACGGTGACGATGTAGTGCTTGTTCATTCTGGTCCAACCAGGCGGCAGCCTCTCTGGCAGAGTCAAAGAATTGTGCATGTCCTTCCGCAGTTACTCGAAGCTTCGCCGGATATAGCATAGCATATGGCAGTTGCAAAGCTCTTAGGCGCCTCTTCACATCGCTGAACTTAGCTCTATTTCTTTGCACCTCGGCCGAAAAGTCTGGATAGAATGACACTCTTATGCCATTAAACTTTACATTGGCCTGTTCTCTTGCGCATCTTACAACTGCCTCTCTGTCGCAGTAGTGTAGCAATTTGGCCAACATTGATCTGGGGGGAGCACCCTGTGGGGGAGGTCGCCCCGGTACTCTATGGGCCCTCTCCACTGTGAAAAATGGGGAAAAAACTTCTCGGCCAAATAGTTCAACCAGCCAGCTTTCCACAAACGATGTGGGATCTCTACCCTCCGATTTCTCAGGGAGGCCGACAATACGGACATTGTTTCTGCGCAAACGATTTTCCGTGTCTTCTGCTCTGTTGTATGTATCTTGGGCCATGCGGTAAGCTGCCTTTGCTTCTCGCGCCAACAGGGGTAACTGCTCCTCCAAATTGCTCACTCTGCTCTCAACTGCAGTTGCTCTTTCTCTAACCTTTTGAAGGTCTTGTCTGAGTAGTGAGACCTCTTCCCTCAGGCCCCCAAACTGCTCCTTCATATCAGTGACTGTGGCCGTGCACACATTATCAGCCTTCAAAATATCAGCCAGGGTGGGCTGCTCCAGGGTCTCTATTATCTCATCTGATGGTGGGGGGGAGGGAGGATGACTAATGTCCTCATGGAGCTGCTCAGGCATATTGTCTGTATCAAGGCCCCAATCAGCTTGTGAAAAAAGATCTGCAGCTTCCCCATTACTTGCCGCCCCCCCGCTTCCTCCGGGTTTTGTATTTTCTGTGTATAATATGTCATGTCTCTGTACTGCTCCTTACCCGGTCCTTTCAGCTGCTTCTTGCTGGTATTATCCCTGGGCTTGTCCGTCGTTCGTGGCGTGCGCTGTGCTTTGGCTGCTGCAGCGGCGGCGCCATCTTGAGAGTCCGGTCCTGCCATCTCTAACGGGCCTCGGCGGGTCTTTGCTCTCGTGCAGAGGGCCGGTGGTGGGTCCGGATGGTAGGGGGTCTCGGTAGCCAGCTGGGGGGCCGAAAAAATCAGGATCAGGGGTGCCGGGAGAGGATCAATCTGAGGATCAGGCAGGAGCTGTGAGAAGTGCGTCCTCTCACATGCCGGTCTTGGCCACGCCCCATCATGGGCATAGTTAAAACCAAGCACAAACTCCCCTAAAGACATATCACTATTCTACTCTATTTTTCAAGAAAAAAAAAAAAACTGTCTTTAACAAACTCCCTTCACTGACTAAATGGGAACAGGAACTGGTTCACTGGTTCACATTGTTGCCATTTGACATGCAATTTGGCGGCCATTGCTGGCAATGGCTCCATCCTAATTGGTGCGACGCCACATTTGCGGTGCCGCACCGATTTCAGAAAAGTAGTTTCTGTACTACTTTTTGCGATTTTGGGGTGCGATTTCCATTGAAATCTGTGCAGAAACCCGCACAGATGTCTCTGAAATCGCCTCCAAAATCAGGATTGACATGCGGGAATGAAATGGTTCAGCTGAACTCGCACCAT
The DNA here is from genome assembly GCF_042186555.1 of Aquarana catesbeiana. Classification (NCBI taxonomy): domain Eukaryota; kingdom Metazoa; phylum Chordata; class Amphibia; order Anura; family Ranidae; genus Aquarana; species Aquarana catesbeiana. The sequence continues at coordinate 707,460,686 of NC_133324.1, read as the reverse complement.
TTCCTTCCTGCACTCAGTGTGAACCTAGGCTAAATGCTCACTATAACATAGATCAGTGGAAACTAGCATTTAACTCCATATATAAAGTTACGTCATGCGCAACCCTTTGGAAACTTTCTCAAAGCTGACCCAATGTTGGTACTTATGGTTAAATTCAGGGGGAACTCCTCCCCGAAGTGTTGGAGATGACGTGACCAGGAGGGTACGCTGAACATACTATGGGATTATGCATAGTAAGATTGGGGTGATCAGACTCAAGCGGTAGGTGCGTTTCCATTGAGTACGCCAGTCCAAAACTGTCTTTTAAGGGTGTGGTAGCCCACTTTTATTTAAAAGAACAAAAAAAAAAAAAGTTCACACAGATATTAGTAGCCCATACAGGGGGTCCCACCATTACTGTATCTTACAGACTCCAAATGCTTCAATCTCCTGGCTTACGCTATTGCCACACGGCTGCTTCAGGCTTGTAGCCTAGGCCTTAGGTCTGCTCCTTAGCATTTCCTATAGTTAAGCTCTCTCTTTGCTTACTCCTGATCAGCGCCTTGCTGCTCTGTCACAAAGTACATCTGCCTCCTGCAGACATGCTTGCTCTGGCTGCACCCATCCATTCCTCTGCAGGAATCGGAGGCTGCTAGTCCACCTGACTCCCATGCACAGGACTTCCTGTCTGTGGGGTTGGGGCCCTGAGCCATAGTCAGGTCACAACTAAATAGCCGAGCACACAGCTGTGCAATCAGCGTGCCTGTCTCTCCAAAATCTGACGTAAACCAGCAATCTTTCAGGTAGCACGGAGTCCCTCTGCCACATATCCTCCCCCCTTGTTTCGAACCGGAGAGAGGAACATATAAACCCCTCACCATGGATGGGACACCTATGTGCCAGCCATTAGCTGCGTTTCTTTTTCCGGGTATGTTTCCGCCAGCACTTCACCTTGGCACCTCTGTGCCAACTATCAGCAGCAGGAGTCCTAATCTGCCCAACCTTTTTTCTAAAGGGGCACTCGACCCACATCTTCTTCCTGGTGTGCTTATACCAGCACTTCTTCCTGAACCGTGGGCTCCCACTAATCTCTCTATCCCTTCTCCTCCCTTTTTTTCCTCCACAGACCTATGATGACCTGGGACTGTTGGGGACCCACTTCCATGAAACATGTCAGACTGACCCCTCTCACTACCTGATACAACACTAACCAACAACATCCATTTCTCAGGTTCACTAACCACTGTGTGGTTACCCTTGGCAACTAAACCATCTGAGATCAACACCACATCCTTCTGTTTAACCTCAATAGCAATTTTCCACAAGGGGTTATTCAACTCAATATTATCACTGTCATTAGGACCTCTTCTCCCCTTGTTTGCTAGGACAGTGTCTATAGAGAGACCACCTACAGGCAAGCAGTTACTCCCTTTGAGACATTCCCACAGTTTCACATGACCCCCTGTTGTCCAACACTCCAATAGCGACTGTCCAACCAACACATATTTTTCCACACCAATTTCTTTAACCATTGGTAACTCAACCAATACCTCTGAGTTGTCTGACAGTGCGCTACAGTGTTTCTCATACACTTTTTCGTTACAGTTACCAACACTGTTGTTATTTCCTGTCAGAGTGTCTCCTGGTACCTCAAACTGCACCTCCTTGCGAGTGATGGACCAAATTCCCACTACTGCCGCATCTGTTCTGGGCCCTTCCTTTACATGAGGTCTCGCGAGTGATGTACCAACCACTGCTCAGCCACACTAGCAGGAATGCACCTCATCACACCAGCATACGGAGAGACTTCCACTATGTCTATAATTTCTGATTCCTCTAGCAGTTCCCCTGAACACCTTCCACACATAATTGCCGCTGGAAGCACTCTCACAGAGAACTGTGAGACCACTTTCCACAAAAGTAACCAACATTGCAGAAACCAATTTTTATCCACATTGCTTAACATCGCCTGTACCACCTGTCTCCACTGATTGGTACTACACAGTACCAGGTCACCCACCTATGGTGGATACATGCAGGTGTACAGTGGAAAGATTTGCACCAATTCCAACAACATCTCAGTTATTTCTAGACATACCACATCTGAACACAGAACTCTAGGGACTTTTCCCTTACTAATGACATGGAGGGGCTCATTTGCTAAGGCTTGAGAGGCCGAGACACTCAAAGAGACCTCCACCTCAGAGGCATCTGACAAAACTTGCGGCTCCCCATGAGCACTGCAAAACGCATGTGTCACACTCATCCTCTCATTTTCAGCAACACTGAGCCCTTCCAAGTCTTTATCCATTATCCCACCATCCTAACACTCAACATTACTCATCTCTTTTGCTGTGGACAAAACCTCTGCTATGTATGCGCCCTTTTGAGATCCTTCCAACTGGAGAGGGTTAACTTCTGCAAAAGCCAATGCACCTGTGTCTACTGGCCCTGCAGGCTTCTCCATTTGTCACAGCAGCAATAGTGTCCACCTTACTATTACCTTCAGTAATTTCTTTCCACCACGTTAACACCTTTATGGTGAGACTATCCCAGTCTATCCCATCTGTGCTCCAGTCACCAGCACTCCGTAGTACTGCTCCCTCTGCCCAAGGAGACACAGGTGGACAGAGTGGTTTAGCAGCAGGCATTCTGCACCAGTTACTGTCAACTGCATTAGATTGTGATAATTCATGCTCCATCATTTGGGCTGTTTTACCCATTGTGTTCAGTATCAGAGCTGTACTGGACCTCCACCGGCTCCAACACAGGGAGTCCTCATGAGATTTCCATGGACAACTCTACGGCACTGCCTGTGGTTGCCATGGGAAAACCTTCATCATCAACATTGTCAGAAATACATTCCTCATTATCATCCTAGACTCTCATAGGCTGTCCCAGCTCATTACCAACTTGAGCCTGTGGGATATTTATTACATCACTTTTTGCTTTATAAGACACTCTCTCACCCGCTGAGGTGGCTACACAGTCATCCTGGGAAACCTCAAGCTCAGACACCATGAGCTTCAGGGAGGTCTCCAGGGACAACCCCATTGCACCTGCCATGGTTGCTAGGGGCAATGGTACATATCTCTCAGTGGTCACCTCTGACATATATACTTCAGCACTCTGTTGAATCAGTCCTGTCCTTTGCACAGAACCATTTTCCATTTTAAACACCAACATAGAGGGAAATGGATCACCATTTTCAGAAATGTTAGTACACACCACATCATTAGGTTTAGCTTTAACCCTTGCCTCTCTGCTACAAAGAGCATTGCATGGAAACAAGTCCTTAAGCTTGCTGTAGGTTCAGCTTTAAACTGTGTTTTGCTACTACACAGGGTATTAATTTTCAGCAAGTCTCTGAAAGCAGATTTTCTCACTAGACTTACTCCCACTTCACAGGGAATAGTCCAATGACCAGTCTATCTCACATTTGTAACAGTCTTACCATACCAGTTGGCAGGTGTGGAACGTTTCAATTGAGGGTGTTGTCCCTTCTTTGCTGTGCTCTCACAAGCTAACGCCCCCACATGGACACGGGGCAACATTGCATCCTTCTTGGATTTTCCAACATCCCCTGCAGGCCAAACAGGTTTCCTGTTGCCAGGGGTAACAGCAGACCCACACACATGGTCACACGCCTTGCAGGATGCTGGATATGGTGCCCTCTTCTCTGGGCTGACCACTTCACACAAGCAACCATAACTTGAAACCACTGGTTTCTTGTACTCTCCATCACCCCCTGCAGGCTGAACAACATTTTCTCCATGGTTGCCAGGGGCGACAACAGACACTTTTGTACAAATCTCTTCAATCAGAATTTGAGCCCTCCTTTCTTCAAATGACTTTCTCCGAATGCTATGGGAGACCACATTCTCCCCGCAGAACTTTTCCAGTGCTCCATAGACTGGATGGCTTCTAGATAATTATCGTAGTCATCTTGCTCATAACCCATCAAGCAGTACACCCCTTGGTACTCTTGCGTCAGAAAAAGGTTGCACCAATTCAGCCCAGCGGCTTCTGGGCCACCCTTGGTAGGAAGCAATCATCACAAATTCATCCAAAAAGTCTTCAAAATGTTCAGAAGGCAACATAGGCTTATGAAGTCAGCTGTACGGATTTCTGCTTTGTTGCTATAGGCAACCACACCCATCTGATCACCCTTTGAACTAAGTGACAGCTTGCTTTCCTTTTGTCTTTGCTCCAGTGCGGCCAAATGCATCTTGCACCAGTCTGGGGCTTGTTCTGTTGCTAACAACTCTTCCAGCCATAGGGTTCTGTCTCATCTCAGCAAACATTGCTTCCTTTTTGAGTTTTGACCTCTCCATCTCTGCAGTCAGGCCCACAACTCTTTTTAACCACTTGCCGACCGCCGCACGACTATATACGTCGGCAGAATGGCACGGGCAGGCAAAAGGACTTACATGTACGTCCTTGCCTGCCCGCGGGTGGGGGGTCCGATCGGACCCCCCCCCGGTGCCTGCGGCGGTCGGCAAATGTCCCCCGGCGATCGGAGGTGAGGGGGAGGCCATCCATTCGTGGCCCCCCCCTCGCGATCGCTCCCAGCCAATGGGATCATTTCCCTGCCTCTGTATTGTACACAGAGGCAGAGGAAATGATGTCATCTCTCCTCGGCTCGGTATTTTCCGTTCCGGGCCGAGGAGAGAAGACTGAAATGTGAGTGCACCAACACACACACACACAGTAGAACATGCCAGGCACACAAATCACCCCGATCCCCCCCCCGATCGCCCCCCGATCCCCCCCCAATCACCCCCCCCCCCCCTGTCACAAACTGACACCAAGCAGGTTTTTTTTTTTTTTTTTTTTTTTTTTTTCTGATTACTGCATAGTGTCAGTTTGTGACAGTTAGTGTCAGGGCAGTGAGTGTTAGGCCCCCTGTAGGTCTAGGGTACCCCCCTAACCCCCCCTAATAAAGTTTTAACCCCTTGATCACCCCCTGTCACCAGTGTCGCTAAGCGATCATTTTTCTGATCGCTGTATTAGTGTCACTGGTGACGCTAGTTAGTGAGGTAAATATTTAGGTTCGCCGTCAGCGTTTTATAGCGACAGGGACCCCCATATACTACCTAATAAATGTTTTAACCCCTTGATTGCCCCCTAGTTAACCCTTTCACCACTGATCACTGTATAACCGTTACGGGTGACGCTGGTTAGTTTGTTTATTTTTTATAGTGTCAGGGCACCCGCCGTTTATTACCGAATAAAGATTTAGCCCCCTGATCGCCCGGCGGTGATATGCGTCGCCCCAGGCAGCGTCAGATTAGCGCCAGTACTGCTAACACCCACGCACGCAGCATACGCCTCCCTTAGTGGTATAGTATCTGTACGGATCAATATCTGATCCGATCAGATCTATACTAGCGTCCCCAGCAGTTTAGGGTTCCCAAAAACACAGTGTTAGCGGGATCAGCCCAGATACCTGCTAGCACCTGCGTTTTGCCCCTCCGCCCGGCTCGGCCCAGCCCACCCAAGTGCAGTATCGATCGATCACGGTCACTTACAAAACACTAAACGCATAACTGCAGCGTTCGCAGAGTCAGGCCTGATCCCTGCGATCGCTAACAGTTTTTTTGGTAGCGTTTTGGTGAAATGGCAAGCACCAGCCCCAGGCAGCGTCAGGTTAGTGCCAGTAGCGCTAACACCCACGCACCGTACACCTCCCTTAGTGGTATAGTATCTGAACGCATCAATATCTGATCCGATCAGATCTATACTAGCGTCCCCAGCAGTTTAGGATTCCCAAAAACGCAGTGTTAGCGGGATCAGCCCAGATACCTGCTAGCACCTGCGTTTTGCCCCTCCGCCTGGCCCAGCCCAGCCCACCCAAGTGCAGTATCGATCGATCACTGTCACTTAAAAAAACACTAAACGCATAACTGCAGCGTTCGCAGAGTCAGGCCTGATCCCTGTGATCGCTAACAGTTTTTTTGGTAGCGTTTTGGTGAACTGGCAAGCACCAGCCCCAGGCAGCGTCAGGTTAGTGCCAGTAGCGCTAACACCCACGCACGCAGCATACACCTCCCTTAGTGGTATAGTATCTGAACTGATCAATATCTGATCCGATCAGATCTATACTAGCATCCCCAGCAGTTTAGGGTTCCCAAAAACGCAGTGTTAGTGGGATCAGCCCAGATACCTGCTAGCACCTGCGTTTTGTCCCTCCGCCCAGCCCACCCAAGTGCAGTATCGATCGATCACTGTCACTTACAAAACACTAAACGCATAACTGCAGCGTTCGCAGAGTCAGGCCTGATCCCTGCGATCGTTAACAGTTTTTTTGGTAGCGTTTTGGTGAACTGGCAAGCACCAGCGGCCTAGTACACCCCGGTCGTAGTCAAACCAGCACTGCAGTAACACTTGGTGACGTGGCGAGTCCCATAAGTGCAGTTCAAGCTGGTGAGGTGGCAAGCACAAGTAGTGTCCCGCTGCCACCAAGAAGACAAACACAGGCCCGTCGTGCCCATAATGCCCTTCCTGCTGCATTCGCCAATCCTAATTGGGAACCCACCACTTCTGCAGCGCCCATACTTCCCCCATTCACATCCCCAACCAAATGCAGTCGGCTGCATGAGAGGCATTTTTATGTCCTCCCGAGTACCCCTACCCAACGAATCCCCCCAAAAAAGATGTTGTGTCTGCAGCAAGCGCGGATATAGGCGTGACACCCACTATTATTGTCCCTCCTGTCCTGACAATCCTGGTCTTTGCATTGGTGAATGTTTTGAACGCTACCATTCACTAGCTGAGTATTAGCGTAGGGTACAGCATTGCACAGACTAGGACACACTTTCACAGGGTCTCCCAAGATGCCATCGCATTTTGAGAGACCCGAACCTGGAACCGGTTACAGTTACAAAAGGTACAGTTACAAAAAAAGTGTAAAAAAAAAAAAACACAAACAAAAATATAAAATAAAAAATAATAGTTGTCGTTTTATTGTTCTCTCTCTATTCTCTCTCTCTCTATTCTCTCTATTGTTCTGCTCTTTTTTACTGTATTCTATTCTGCAATGTTTTATTGTTATTATGTTTTATCATGTTTGCTTTTCAGGTATGCAGTTTTTTATACTTTACCGTTTACTGTGCTTTATTGTTAGCCATATTTTTGTCTTCAGGTACAGCATTCACGACTTTGAGTGGTTATACCAGAATGATGCTTGCAGGTTTAGATATCATCTTGGTATCATTCTTTTCAGCCAGCGGTCGGCTTTCATGTAAAAGCAATCCTAGCGGCTAATTAGCCTCTAGACTGCTTTTACAAGCAGAGAGAATGCCCCCCCCCCCCCCCCCCATCGTCTTCCGTGTTTTTCTCTGGCTCTCCTGTCTCAACAGGGAACCTGAGAATGCAGCCGGTGATTCAGCCAGCTGACCATAGAGCTGATCAGAGACGAGAGTGGCTCCAAACATCTCTATGGCCTAAGAAACCAGAAGCTACGAGCATTTTATGACTTAGATTTCGCCGGATGTAAATAGCGCCATTGGGAAATTGGGGAAGCATTTTATCACACCGATCTTGGTGTGGTCAGATGCTTTGAGGGCAGAGGAGAAATCTAGGGTCTAATAGACCCCAATTTTTTCAAAAAAGAGTACCTGTCACTACCTATTGCTATCATAGGGGATATTTACATTCCCTGAGATAACAGTAAAAATGATTAAAAAAAAAAAAAAATGAAAGGAACAGTTTTAAAATAAGATAAAAAAGCAAAAAAATAATAAAAAAAAAAAAAAAAAAAAAAAAAAAAAGCACCCCTGTCCCCCCTGCTCTCGCGCTAAGGCGAACGCAAGCGTCGGTCTGGCGTCAAATGTAAACAGCAATTGCACCATGCATGTGAGGTATCACCGCGACGGTCAGATCGAGGGCAGTAATTTTAGCAGTAGACCTCCTCTGTAAATCTAAAGTGGTAACCTGTAAAGGCTTTTAAAGGCTTTTAAAAATGTATTTATTTTGTTGCCACTGCACGTTTGTGCGCAATTGTAAAGCATGTCATGTTTGGTATCCATGTACTCGGCCTAAGATCATCTTTTTTATTTCATCAAACATTTGGGCAATATAGTGTGTTTTAGTGCATTAAAATGTAAAAAAGTGTGTTTTTTCCCCAAAAAATGCGTTTGAAAAATCGCTGCGCAAATACTGTGTGAAAAAAAAAAATTAAACACCCACCATTTTAATCTGTAGGGCATTTGCTTTAAAAAAATATATAATGTGTGGGGGTTCAAAGTAATTTTCTTGCAAAAAAAAATAATTTTTTCATGTAATCAAAAAGTGTCAGAAAGGGCTTTGTCTTCAAGTGGTTAGAAGAGTGGGTGATGTGTGACATAAGCTTCTAAATGTTGTGCATAAAATGCCAGGACAGTTCAAACCCCCCCCCCAAATGACCCCATTTTGGAAAGTAGACACCCCAAGCTATTTGCTGAGAGGCATGTCGAGTCCATGGAATATTTTATATTGTGACACAAGTTGCGGGAAAGAGACAAATTTTTTTTTTTTTTTTTTTTTTTTTGCACAAAGTTGTCACTAAATGATATATTGCTCAAACATGCCATGGGAATATGTGAAATTACACCCCAAAATACATTCTGTTGCTTCTCCTGAGTACGGGGATACCACATGTGTGGGACTTTTTGGGAGCCTAGCCGCGTATGGGACCCCGAAAACCAAGCACCGCCTTCAGGCTTTCTAAGGGCGTAAATTTTTGATTTCACTCTTCACTGCCTATCACAGTCTCGGAGGCCATGGAATGCCCAGGTGGCACAAACCCCCCCCAAATGACCCCATTTTGGAAAGTAGACACCCCAAGCTATTTGATGAGAGGTATAGTGAGTATTTTGCAGACCTCACTTTTTGTCACAAAGTTTTGAAAATTAAAAAAAGAAAAAAAAAATTTTTTTTTTTGTCTTTCTTCATTTTCAAAAACAAATGAGAGCTGCAAAATACTCACCATGCCTCTCAGCAAATAGCTTGGGGTGTCTACTTTCCAAAATGGGGTCATTTGGGGGGGGTTTGTGCCACCTGGGCATTCCATGACCTCCGAAACTGTGATAGGCAGTGAAGAGTGAAATCAAAAATGTACACCCTTAGAAATCCTGAAGGCGGTGATTGGTTTTCGGGGTCCCGTACGCGGCTAGGCTCCTAAAAAGTCCCACACATGTGGTATCCCCATACTCAGGAGAAGCAGCAGAATGTATTTTGGGGTGCAATTCCACATATGCCCATGACCTGTGTGAGCAATATATCATTTAGTGACAACTTTGTGCAAAAAAAAAAAAAAAAAATAAATAAATTGTCACATTCCCGCAACTTGTGTCAAAATATAAAATATTCCATGGACTCAACATGCCTCTCAGCAAATAGCTTGGGGTGTCTACTTTCCAAAATGGGGTCATTTGGGGGGGGTTTGTGCCATCTGGGCATTTTATGGCCTTCAAAACTGTGATAGGTAGTGAGGAGTAAAATCAAAAATGTACGCCCTTAGAAATCCTGAAGGCAGTGATTGGTTTTCGGGGCCCCGTATGCGGCTAGGCTCCCAAAAAGTCCCACACATGTGGTATCCCCATACTCAGGAGAAGCAGCTAAATGTATTTTGGGGTGCAATTCCACATATGCCCATGGCCTGTGTGAGCAATATATCATTTAGTGACAACTTTTTGTAATTTTTTTTTTTTTTTTTTTTTTTTGTCATTATTCAATCACTTGGGACAAAAAAAATGAATATTCAATGGGCTCAACATGCCTCTCAGCAATTTCCTTGGGGTGTCTACTTTCCAAAATGGGGTCATTTGTGGGGGTTTTGTACTGCCCTGCCATTTTAGCACCTCAAGAAACGACATAGGCAGTCATAAATTAAAGGCTGTGTAAATTCCAGAAAATGTACCCTAGATTGTAGGCGCTATAACTTTTGCGCAAACCAATAAATATACACTTATTGACATTTTTTTTACCAAAGACATGTGGCCAAATACATTTTGGCCTAAATGTATGACTAAAATTGAGTTTATTGGATTTTTTTTAGAACAAAAAGTAGAAAATATCATTTTTTTTCAAAATTTTCGGTCTTTTTCCGTGTATAGCGCAAAAAATAAAAACGGCAGAGGTGATCAAATACCATCAAAAGAAAGCTCTATTTGTGGGAAGAAAAGGACGCAAATTTTGTTTGGTTACAGCATTGCATGACCGCGCAATTAGCAGTTAAAGCGACGCAGTGCCAATTTGTAAAAAGTGCTCTGGTCAGGAAGGGGGTAAATCCTTCCGGGGCTGAAGTGGTTAAACACAGTTCCTTTTAACACAGGAAAATTTGGCGTACTATCTCTTTAAGACTTGCAAGCAGCACACTTTCACATACAGACTCCACTGGTTCACATTAGCTGCTCCTCACAGCATTGCTGCAAAACACACAGTTTCTTTCTATTCACTGTTTTTGGTATGCAATGATCTGGAACTCTTCCCACTCTGCCCAGCATCCATACCTCCACCATGTGTAAGATTGGGGTGATCAGACTCAAGCAGTAGGTGCCTTTCCAGTGAGTACGTCAGTCCAAAACTGTATTTTAAGGGCGTGGTAGCCCACTTTTATTTAAAAGAACAAAAAAAAGGTTCACAAAGACATCAGTAGCCCACACACTGTATCTTACAGACGCCAAATGCTTCAGCCTTCTGGCTTATGTTATTGCCACATGGCTGCTTCAAGCCTGCAGCCTAGACCTTAGGTCTGCTCCTTAGAACAAAAGAGTTTCCTATAGTTAAGCTCTATTCTTGCTGCTCTGTAACAAAGTACATCTGCCTCCTGCAGACATGGCTGCACCCATGCAGCCTCTGACTCCTGCAGAGGAATGGGAGTCCACCTGACTCCCATGCACAGATTTCCTGTCTGTGGGGTGGGGCCCTGAGCCATAGTCAGGTCACAACTAAACACATCTGTGCAATCAGGGTGCCTGTCTCTCCAAAATCTGGCGTAAACCAGCAATCTTTCAGGTAGCATGAGATCCCACTGCCACATCATGTATTAGCAAATTGTGGTCAGAGATCTCGATAATTGCTGGTGGGCCTGCCAAGAAAGCGGGGCATGATGTAATTGCAGAAAATGATGTTGCCACCAAGTCTCTGCGTTTCTATAGCAATGAAACACAGTCAGACCCGGTGGCACCGTCACTTCCCCCTTTCCCCAGCCGATTGTAGTGAGAAGAAGGAAGTAGCAGCTGGAGGGGGCGTGGCTGGAGGGGTGTTGCTTTCCACAGACAACTGAAGATAAAGGCACACTGTGCTCTAGCACACTGCGTGCCTGTATTAGTAGAATGTAAACTGTCCACGCTAGCATGGAATGGCAGCCATGCTTGCTTGGTCAGCTTACTCTCAGGAGTAGGTGCACAGACAGGATCAATCAGGTATTGCACAACACAGACATGGCTCAATAAATTGGCAATATTCACAAACATATTACATTGCTTTAACCATTTCAATACAGGGCCTTTTCACCCCCTTCCTGCCTAGGCCAATTTTCAGTTTTCAGCACTGTAACATTTTGAATGACAATTGTGCAGTCATGCAACACTGTACCCACTGTGTACTGTGGTGGTATTTTATCACCTCTGCGGTTTTTATTTTTTGCGCTATAAACAAAAGAATAGCGACAAGTTTGAAAAAAAACACAATATTTTTTACTTTTTGCTATAATAAATATCCCAAATTTTCAAAAAACAAAACACATTTTTTCCTCAGTTTAGGCTGATATGTATTCTTTTACATATTTTTGGTAAAAAAAAAAAAAAAAAAATCACAATAAGCGTATATTAATTGGTTTGCACAAAAGTTATAGCACCTACAAAATAGGGGATAGATTTTTGGCATTTTTATTGTTAATACTTTTTGGCGATCTGCGATTTTTATTGGGAATGTGACATTGTGGTGGACAGATCGGACACTTTTGACATTATTTTGGGACCACTAACAGTTATACAGCAATCAGTGCTATAAATATGCACTGATTACTGTATAAATGTCACTGGCAGGGAAGGAGTTAACACTAGGGGGCGATCAAGGGGTTAAATGTGTTAAGTAGGGTGTGATTCTAACTGTAAGTGGAGGGGACTGACTAGGGGAGGAGACCGATCGGTGTTCATACTCAGTATGAACACACGATTGGTCTCCTCTCCCCTGACACAGATCCATGGTCCTGCTCTGTAATGAACAATTGCGAGTGCCCGGCAGACATTGCGGCCGCTGGGCACGCACGTCAGCTTTTTGGTGATGCAGTGCGCGTGCGCGCCCCCTATACTGCGGGAAAGGTGAGGACGCCATATGACTCCCGCCCATAATGGGAGATCCCATCTGCGGGCATCATATGACAATGGGCGGGTAGGGAAGTGGTTAAAGAGGCAGCCACATCATTTTTTTTTTTTTTTTAGGGTTACAATCACTTTAAGTCTGGAATAGCAACCCACAACCTATACGCAATTTTCTGGCATTTAGCATTTGTTAAAAAAAAATGTCTTTCTCTGGATTATGATGATGGAAAAAGCATACAGATTTGCACTTCAGCTAGAATACTTGTTTGAACAGGCCACAATGTCTAAGCAATTGAGCAAGCATGTAGCTTCCATTAAAAAATATATACAGTATTTTTTTTTTGGACACTATCGATGATAATAACAAACATGAAACTGTGCTTCAAATAGGTCCCCTTCCCATATATAGTTTGATTGCCTGGTCCATCGGCCCTTGTGGAATGACATCAATTCTATCATTAGGTTGCTTACTTGTGTTAATGTCAATTTGGTTCCACGGATGGCCCTTCTGGGAGCACATCTCTTAATTACATATATCTTAATCATCTCTCCATAGTCCACAATTGGAAGAGGCTTAACCTGTCTACCTTCCAAACCTAACCTTTCTTAACAAACGCTGCTTAATGGAATTTATGTTTGCCAAAGCACACTTAACAACCCATGGATTTTTAAAAAACAGTGGAAATTAAAATACAGTGGAAATTGTGGCTTAAAGAGGGAGTCCACCTAAATCCACCTAAAAAAAAATATTAAAAGCCAGCAGCTACAAATACTGCAGCTGCTGACTTTTAATAAATGGCCACTTACCTGTCCCAGGGTCCAGCGAAGTCGGCAGCCGACGCCGATAACCCGCTCGATTCTCGGCAGCTGCCGCCGCCATCCTGGGTGAGGGAATCAGGAAGTGAAGCGTTGCGGCTTCACTTCCCGGTTCCCTACTGCGCATGCGCGAGTCGCGCTGCGCATCGTAACTGGTCCCCGCTATCTCCTGGGACCTGTGTGTTTCCCAGGAGACAGCGCGGAGGGACAGGAAGAGGCATAGACTCCCGTGGGAGTCTATGCCGGAAGTGGATGCAAATACCTGTCTTTGACAGGTATCTGCACCCCCCTCCTCCCTGAAAGGTGCCAAATGTGACACCGGAGGGGGGGGGTTCCGAAAAGCGGAAGTTCCATTTTTGTGTGGAACTCCACTTTAAAGACCCAAGAAATGCCCTAATTAGACTTTGTTCCTGTTTGGTCTGTAGCTAGAGTTTAAAGCAGGCACAGGGAGGTGGCAGAGCAAGCGGTCCCTTCTGGGAGCACAAAGTGATTGTTGTTAGCGACTGGTAATAATTGCATAAAAAATCTGACAGCTGGTTGTACCGTCTGCCCATACATGGTATGAATCTCGCCCAGTCCCTACTGACCTACTCAAGATTTGAACTATCTCTGGCAAGCTTTAGGAACATAAGTGTTTCTTTATGACTCTGGATCTTGCACAGAGACTTTTGTAATAAGACTCTAAGCTTTTTTTGTATATTACATTTTCCTTTATTTTTGAAAATCCCAACAAAAATTGTATGTAAAAAATAAAAACATGGACCACAGATGAAAAGCCTGATTGGACATTTCTAAGTGATTAAGCAGGCATGTTGCTTACAATACCATACAGGTTTTTGCCACAGCTAGAAAGCCTGTTTTAACTGGCTGAAAACTTCAGAGAGATTGAGCAGGCATTAAGCATCTTAGAAAGAAAAATAAGGGTTGATTTACCAAAACTGGAGAGTGCAAAATCTGGTGCAGCTCTGTATAGAAACCAATCAGCTTCCAGGTTTTATTGCCAAAGCTTAATTGAACAAGCTGAAGTTAGAAGCTGATTTATTTAATTCGTTTTTGTTTATTTAGTTTTTCGTTAAAAATTGCATTTGTCCGAAAATCCAAATGAATTAAGGTCGAATCTGTCATTGAAGGCTGATGTTCTTCTTTGAACATTCGACAGAGCAGCTAAACTGTACGTGTACATTTCCGGTCGAATTTTCCACATACAAGCTAGCTGTAGTAGAATTCTAATGTTGTATGACTAGTAATAATTATAAGAAAGGAGGATTGATTAATGTGCTACCCTAAAAAACATATATAAAGCTGCTACAAACCATGTGACAAAAATGTATAGAAGGAATCGAAATCAATAGTAGCGCTAAAAAACACATATGCAAATAAATACTGTGCACATGAAAAAAATGTCCCAATAATGACGTGTTATAGTGAAAAAAGGAAACAGTCCATAGTGGATATAAATGATCCGTATGGTGGTTGGTTCAACTTTTCAACGGTCAGTACAGATGTCATCAAGATAAACAGAAAGATGGAATACGCTTACCGGACAAGTTGGATTCTACTGCCAGGAGCATAGAATCAGTAGGGCTTTATGCCGCCAAGGGCAGAGGTGTGGAACGGTGGAGGCAAGGGTAGAGCCTCTGCTGGGCCTGGGTATCCCTCTGGCTGGGCCTGGATGTCCCTCTTGGTCTACTGGAACAGGCTCCGGATGGATCCCAAACCAACGAGTGTTATCTCAATTCCTCAGGATATGTGAAGAAAAGAGGGATGCTTCCACATGGTGTAATTCAGGGGTGTTTTTTATTTTGTTAAAAAAACACAATAAATGAAACATAAAACGTGATCATGGGTACAAAGCAGTGTATGGGGTAATAAAAACACCCTACGCGTTTCGATCCAAAAGATCTTCAACCAAATTTTATTTATTATTTTTATTATTATTATTATTATTATTATTATTATTATTATTATTATTATTCTTTTTTTTACATACTGTCATCAGTATCTCTGATCACTGCTACAACAGTCATATGTTGATGCTGCACTGCACTGGTGACAGTATGTAAAAAAAAAAAAAAATGTGAAATAAACCAAATTTTATTTATTTTTTTATTTTCCAAAAAATTGTGACAAAAAATGACAACTTCAAAAAACTCACTGTGCATCTTGCTAAATGCCTCAACTGTCTACTTTCCAAAAAGGGGTAATTTGGGTATTAATTGTACTGTCCTGGCATTATATGGCCTCAAGAAATTAGGCCATCAGTACATTAGGATTAATCAATTTTCAAATATATACCATAGTTTGTAGTTGCTATATCTTTCACACAAAAAAAATAATATACACTTATTGGGACTTTTTTTTTTTTTGTGTTGGTTAAAGTAGCGCAGTGCTGAATAGCAAAAAAATGGCCTGGCCATGAAAGAGGTGAAACCTTCCGAAGCTCAAGTAGTTAAACATGCTTTTTTTCTTTGAAAATGTCAGTGTTGCTGTATTAATTTGTATACATTGCACAGATGTGCCACTTCATAGTCATGGTCTGGGCATCCCTTATTCATGTTGTTTAATGAAATTTAGCATTTTTAATATTTAACTTTTTACTAACATTACTGTTCCCAGTAAAACATTTTTTTTTGCTTTGGTACATGTTACTCATGGCAGCCTTCACATGCCATTTGTTTGACAATCCCTTGGCTATTAGCCTAGAATGTGGCCAGAACAGTTTTTTTTTGTTTTGTTTTTTTGTTTTTTTTTACATTTGGCTCCCATTGATTTCAATGGAGTTTGGATTCAGCTCCTCAACTTTACTCATATTCAATGAACCCTGCTGTAACTGAACCCAGTTGTGTTTGGCTTATCTGTACTAATAACCAAGGGATTGTCAAACAAAAGGTATGGGGAAGAACTGCCCTGGGGGACCAATGCTCAAAAGAGTCTAAACATTCAGTTCTGTGGGGACCTGCTTTTTCTTAGTATTTCTTAAAATAAAAGATTAAAAATCTTTTAAATAACATGTAGTGCCAAAAACGGTGCAATTGGAATTGAATGATGAGATCCTCCACCAAACACCAACAATTTGCATTCGCCTCTTACCAGGTGTAGTGGACCAAAAATTTGAATGCTCATGAATGCATGTGATAACCCATGGCTACTCGATAACAGCTAGAATGGTGTTCATTGGTGGACCTCATCATTCATTTTCTCTTGCACATTTGCAGTTTTTTGGACACTTCATGTAGTTTTCACATTGGAAAGACTTTTCTATATAAGTGTATCATATATTCTCAAATGTTTTTC